>NW_027113503.1:91136-136941 GCF_000696795.3 Halyomorpha halys
AAGATAAATTTCTTAAACTACTTTATAGAACGTTTAAATAGCTTGGTTTTAAGTGCTAACAGATATATGTACGCCTAAAATTTCTCAAGATATATTGTTTCTAGAAATTTCCTTAAAATGTACTGAAAAAACTGTAGTGAACTTATTGCAGTAAATCTATATCTCACTTTATGCGTAGTGTGTTTTATTTTAAAATAAAATAAGCAAATTTTATATGCTAAAATAAATTGATTACTAGTTGTTCGGATAAAAGTTCATCTGGAAAATTCATATTTATATGCAAATATCAATAATTTATCTACGAAGATAAACGTTGTAAACTACTTTATAGTACATTAAACTATCTTTAATTTCTATATAGGAAGATGGTCAGGGTTGCGGTCAAAAGTGAAACAAAAATAGTTTACTATTTATTTTCCGACGTTTCGCCCCACTTTGTAGGGCTTCATCAAGGCTAAAAAGATACAAAATGATACAATGATAAGAATAAAAATAAGTAACAATGGCAAGAGTAAAAATTTTTATAAAATACGTAAAACATACAGTTAAAAAATTGAAGATGTTCTCCTTTAACAGCAGCCCTGACCATCTTCCTATATATCAATTTTTACGGTCAACTATGTATATATCTTTAATTTCATTGCCAGCAGACATCTGTACCTCTTACGATTCCTGAGATATAGTGTTTAATAAATCAAAAAAGTTGTCAGAACGACTATAATTCAACATTTTGTGGATTTATTTTGTCAAATATTATTAAAACTACTAAATCTATGAAGATAAACGTTTTACACTATTTATAGTACATTTAACTAGCCTTAATTTGGGTGCTGGAATACATCTATACGTCTAATGGTTCTTGAGATACATATTTTCATAAATCAAAATTTTTTTTCATAAGAAAATTTACTCTACCCTAAATTATCTTAGATTTTCTAGTGTTGTAGATATTTTTAATGATACAGAGCTAGGAATGAAAAATTAATTTTTTTTAAACTTTTTGAAACAGCCGCTATTTTTTTTATTCTCCCTACGTATACTAGGCGTCTGCCTCAACTTCGTCACTCAACGGCGTCAGACTCATCAATTTTGAGTGAATTGAAAAATGAAAATTTTCCTCATACCTCTAAGTTAGTTATCAAATCCTTCCATATTATATATTTACCTATTTTTCATTACTAGTAAAAATGCGAAATGGTTATTCTAAACAAAAAATTATTATTATTTTTTTTTTTTTTTTGGATTTTAAGCCTCGCCAACCGATTTCAAAGAGAATAAGACCTAGCTGAAATTTAAAACCAGTTAATTGTACACTGATATATCGAATATAACCAAAATTTTTATAGCCGTTTTTGGTAAATTTAAAAAAAAGGTGAGAAAGATTCCATGAAGCGGCAGTATTACAGTTGCTATAGCCTCTCAGAGATATAGCCTCCTAAATATGTATTTTAATTGTTTAACTATTTGGAAGGCAACTATCCTCACCATTATACAAAAAATTAGTTACGACGTTTTTCAATTTCAGGCACTTTTTAAGTATTGCTCGATTAAACTATCTTAATTCTCCTCTTTCCGTTTGAAGCAAATATTTCAAATAGTGATATAGAACCGTCGCTCTCTGTGGGTCATAGTGGGGCAGGTCAGGCTGCAAAGGATGGCCTTTTTTAGTGTTATGATCTCCTCTTGTGAGCCTGATAATAGTATAAGAGCCGGGAAGAAAAAAAGGCAGTTATCTCACCCCAATTTTTTATTACTTTAATGAAAACTATGTATAATTACAAGTCAAAACTAATGAGTCTGCCAAGTATAGGTAGGGGGAATAAAAAATGGTGGCTGTTTCAAAACATTAATTTTTCGTTCGAAGCTCTATATCTTAAAAACTACCAACAACACTAGAAAATCTAAAAGAACATTATTGAAAGAAGAGTAAATTTGCTGAAATATTAGCCCTAATAGAGCTATTTACGTCCAATAGTTCTCGAGATATAGCCTTTTAAAAAGCAACTTATGCACGGAAATATCAGTAGTTAGATAATTTATTTTGAGAAATCTATATCTCAGGAACTATGCGACGTAGAGATGTCTATTAGCGATCAAATTAAAGCTAGTTTAATGTACTATAAAGTAGTTTATGACCTAAGTAGTAGGAATAGTAGTTTTCATGATATTTGCTATCATTAGCAAGAAGGACTGTCGTTCCCTAAGGGTCTTAGTGGGGCGGGTCCGGTCGTGAAGGATGGCCTTTTTTTGTGTTATGATCTCCTCTTGTGAGATTGTGACATGCTGTAAATTGAACAACCTACTCGCTATAATTTAAATAGTAAAATGAATATAATAAAGAAATAATAAAATTTATCAGAAGGCTGAGAAAAACAAATTTTTTGAGGTTGTTTTTTTTTATTTAGGTTGTTTGGGATACTTAATATTTTTGACTAAGGGTACCTCAAAACGCACATTTGTTTCCATATACAGGTAAGTGAAAGTAAAAAATACAGAATGAAAAGGAAAAAAAACAGAATTTGGGGCTTAAAATATCCAGATCACCTATTTCAGTAAACAAGAAAGTAATTAATTTTCTATATTACGAAAGTTTGTTATTATTTTAATTCAAAAACATAATTAATATCGAGATTGAAAAAGTTAACTTTTCATTTTGATTAGGAAAATTGATGAAAGTAAATATTTAATACTCAAGTTAGACCTAGTCTAGAACGTTTAAATTAATTTTAAGCTCGTATTTGATCATACTGAAAGATGATATATTTCTCTAATTCCCGATTTGAACTTGAAATGCCACTGTTATCATTTTGAAGGACTTTAATATCAATTATCATTTACAATATGTGCTCCAAAGAGAAGTTGAGTTGGCCAACTGTTCGTATGTAAGTAGAGGATGGAAGCATTTATTAAAATTGAAATTGAGATAAATGAGTTTAATGGTTTGAATAGGTGAATAAGTAAAAGTAAGAAATTGGGATAACATAAATAAAAGTAAACAAAATTAATTTATCTAACAAACAATAAAAAGCCACTAGTATAAGAGTCCAAGAGGAGAATAAAAGGCAGTTATTTAACCCCAATTTTTTATTACTTTAATGAAAACTGTATAACTATAAATATTTCCAAGTCAAAATTAATTATTCTGCCAAATATAGGTAGAGGGAATAAAAAATGGCGGCTGTTTCAAAACGTTGAAAAAAATATATTTTTTAATCGGAGCTCTATATCCTTAAAACGACTAATCTAAAATAGAGTAAATTTGCTAAAATATGAGTAATAGAACTATTTACTTTCAATAGTTCCCGAGATATAGCTTTTTAAAAAGCATCTTTTCATAAAAAATTCACGGAAAAATCAGAAGTTAGTGAATTTATGTTGAGAAATCTATATCTCCAAAACCATTCGACAAACAGGTGTCTATTACCACTCAAATTAAAGTTAGTTTTATGTGCTATGAAGATGTTTGTGACGTCTATCTTCGTAAAGTTTTTTTTCTCTGTGTGTGAAAAAGGAAAATAATGGAATTATTGGAGAAGATAGTTAGGGGATGCGTTCAGCAAAAAAACAAATTATTTATTTATGTTCTTTTTGCTGACCGCACACGTCGACCATCTTCTCTAATTATTAATCTACGGTCAAATATTATGGAAAAAATGGAAAAGTAGAGACGTACCTTAATTATCCATTCGCCATTTTGTGAAAAATCCTAAATCAGACCTAATGCTGGATAGTCACTCCATTGTCCGCATGGTTCAACTGCTGTCACGGTGTGGTGGCGCCTTCTGTGGATAAGTAGAGTAGATATTAGGAATAAATAATTATTAAGCGGAACTAATTCTTTGATTTTGTGTTTTTGACGTATTAAAAGTCTTTAGACATGGTGAATGAAAATTACTCTTCCTAATTTAAATTGTTTATACTTCATTTCATTACATTTTATAACGACGTTTCGAAGCTGTTACCCCATTATCAGATAACTACAAACAAATTCACTATATTCATTCTAGGCTGGCAACAATTAATAAATATAGTACAATTTCATTTTTAAATTTAAAAACAATTACTGATTAAATGTATCTTTTAATATAACATTTTATGTTTCCCTTATTAGTCTTTAGTAATTAAAATCTAAAAAATTAAAACATAGTTTTTAATTTTTTAGATTTTAATTTTGAGCAAAACAAGAGTAATTGTAAAAATATCAAAAAAATCAACCCAACAACACTGGCATAACGTAGTATAGAATTTAAACATGATTTTGATTTTAAAAATCCAAAAATTGTAGACATAGTAAATCACATAAGACATAAAAAAAATAAAAGAAGCAATATATACATTGGTTGATTTTAATTAATAATACAATAATTGATTTTAAAGCAGATACCAAAAATGTATGTACATATTACATAGATATAGTAAATCCTTTAGTAATTTAATGTTGTACAATATTATTGGTAATTGTAATGAATTTAATACATTAGTGTGCTGGTGTAATATAATTTAAGAAAATATTGTTAATATTTAGTTATCTTTTGTGAAACAGAGGTTGGAAAGATTTGATTGAGATTGTAATCTATTTGTTATCAATGGTAAAAATAACCTGATTCAAGAAGCTATATTAGAGTTTAAATTTCCTTATTTATTTATTTATTTTTTTTTATTATTTATTTATTGTAATTTACAACTGTACAAAATAATACAATTGGTAAATATGTAGTATGTTTCATATACACTTGAAAATCTTGGGAAGGAACCACCCATTGGTGGTACTTCAAACATTAATTTAAACTAGAAAGTCCCGTGGCCATCTTCTTTTCAGACGCCTCGGAGGATTATCAGGGATTGTTAAGGATGAAAGATTAAGAATTAATGGGTTAGGATGGTTAAGGAGTTTGGAATAAAAAGACGCATATCTGTTTTGGGTCAAATCTGCAACGAATGGGATGTTAAGGTCTTTATGAATGAGTTTATTTGTGACGTAATAAGGAGCATCAAGGATTTTACGTAGAATTTTGGATTGTAACGATTGGATGCGGGAAGAATTTGATGGTTTGGTGGAGCCCCAGAGCTCAATTCCATATGTCCAAATTGGTCTGATTATTGTAGTGTATACTAATTTTTTGTAATGAATGGGAAGTTTAGAGCGTTTGTCAAGTAAGTGTTGTAGCAATCGGAATCTACGAGCAGTTTCTTGGCGTTTCAGTCTTGTGTGTGGATTCCAAGTAAGTCTCTTGTCAAGATGGAGTCCTAAGTATCGAATCTGTTCAACATGTGTTAGTGGTGTATCTAGAAAGGATACTGTAGGACAGGAGGGCAGAGGTTTACGACGGAGAGTAAAGGTGATCTGGTGGGATTTTTCAGGATTTATTTTGATTCTCCAGTTTTCACACCATTCTTCAATAGATGTTATGTGTGCCTGAAGTGTTTGTGATGCATTAGTTGGGTCGTTGTTTACAAAAAGTATACATGTGTCGTCAGCGCCTTATTTATTCAAATTAAAAAAATAAACTATGGTATATTTATTAATTGTTGCATGCATAGAATGACTATTGTGAATTTGTTTGTACAAACCTGATGATGGGATGACAGCCCCGAAACGCAATAAAACAAAATATAAAAAATTTAAATTAGGAAGAATACTGTTCATTCACAATATCTAATTACATCAATGAAACTCATTCAGTGGATTACATAACTTTAAGTAAAATTCTAGACAAATCTAAGCTTGGATAGTGCTTTTTAGCAGCCATTTTGAATTTTAAGCAGCTCCTACTTTAAAGAAACATAATGATTTGTAACCAGTGGAAGGTGTCTGGGGAAGTATCTAATTTGTTTATAATTCTTTTACTCCACAAAATTACATATTTATATCATTATCATTTTGGGAAACAATTTGTTATCGTTTTTTATTTTCACTTGGAATACATAGTGAGGGGAAGTATTACAATCGTGCAAAATTTCACATTAATCTCTAAATCTTAAAAACTACCAACAACAATAGAAAATCTTACATAGCTTGTTAAATAGCAACATTTCACAAAATTGATGTACAGAACGTACTGAAAGATCAGTAGTTAGTGAATTTATTTTGAAAACTCCATATCTCAAAAAACATTCGACGTACAGATGTCTATTAGCACTCAAATTAAAGCTAGTTTAAAGGGCTATAAAGTAGTTTATGACGTTTATCGCCGTAGTAGTAGTAGTTTTCATGATATTTGCTAAAATAAATTGATTTATTGTTGTTCAGACACATTTTCATTTGCCAACTTTATATTCATATGTGAATATCATAAAAACTACTACCCTTACGAAGATAAGTGTCATGAACTATTTCCTATATTTTTAGTGCTGACAGGCATATGTGTGTCTAATGGGTCTACAGATATATTTTTTTCAAAAATCAAAACTTTTATACGAACAACTAGAAATTAACAGTTTGTGAATTTGTTTTGTCAAATATCATAAAAACTACAACTCCTACAAAGATATACGTTATAAACTATTTTATAGTAAATTTAACTAGCTCTAATTTGAGTGCTGACAGAAATCTGTACGCCCTACGGTTTCTGAAATAAAGTTTTTCATAAATCAAACTTATCGTCCGAACAACTATAAACCAATTTATTTTAGGAAATATCATGAAAACTACTATTCCCTTAGGGAACAACAGTCCTATTTGCTAATGATAGCAAATTTCATAAATACTACTATTCCTACCAAGTTAAAGTCCATAAACTACTTTATAGTACATTAAACTAGCTTTAATTTGAGTGCTAATAGACATTTATATGTCACATAGTTCCTGAGATATAGATTTCTCGAAATAAATTAATTAACTACTGATCTTTCAGTACATTTTTAAGAAATGTTGCTTTTTAAAAGCATAATCGAGCTATATCTCGAGAACTATTGGACGTAAATAGCTCTGTTAGGGCTTCTATTTCAGCAAATTTACTCTTCTTTAAATGATGTTCTCTTAGATTTTTTTGTGTTGTAGTTTTAAAGATACAGAGCTCCGAATAAAAAAATTAATTATTTTTAACGTTTTGAAAAAGCAGCCATTTTTTATTCCCTGTACCTATACTAGGCAGACTCATCAGTCTTGACTAGTAATTAATTATACCTAGATTTCATTAAAGTAATCAAAAATTGGGGTGATATAACTGCCTTTTTTTCTTTCCGGCTCTTGTACTATTTGTTTAGTTACAACTTAGAGCAGTTATGAGGTTAAAACAGGTGACCAAATTTTTTTTTCTTTTTTATCAGTTAATTCAAATTAATTTATACCTGAAATATTGACTATCAAAAAATAATACAAAATTACAAGTTATGAAAATAAGTTGTTTTTCCCACCAATAATTCAACTATTTTATCAATCAATAAGAATTATCCATGTAAAGTTTTAATCTATATTTAACATTGCCAGTGATATGTCAATACCCCCCTTACCTATATAAGTAATGATACTTCATCAATGAACAAAGAACTTAAATGAAAATCGTATAATCTGGATTTGAGCCAATTTCAATTATTAATTCTAATTTATTATTAATTAATTAAGGTACAGAATGTCGAATACAATCTTCTCAAAAAAAATTCCCCAAAAAAAAAAAATTCACTATTATACCAACATGCTCGAAAACTTGGGAAAAACTGTTTTCTTTATATGGGTGCCGGGTCACGTGGGGATCACTGGAAATGAACTGGTGGACATTGCAGCTAAACAAGCACTTGCTCTTCCAGGTCATGGCACGGCCATTCTGACACCACAAGAAATAAGTCTTCCAAATGAAAAATGAGATATTATCTAGTTGGCAAGCCATGTGGGATGAAAGCCCGCCAAGCAAATTAAAAATTATCAAAAAAACCATGGACCACATCAAAAGCGTTCCAATCGCAGGGAGGAGGTAGCTATTGCCAGATTGAGAATAGGTCATACGAGTTTAACTCATAGATATCTTATCAGTAAGCAGCCACCGCCAAAGTGTCAATACTGCAACAGTGTACTTACGATCAGTCACATATTTGAGAAATGTCATTTTTATTCTGCGAACTTGAGTAGATTGGGAGTAGGACCGAGTGTATCGGATGCTCTGAATGATGACCAGAAGAACGTGGAAATGGTCTTAGTTTTCTTAAAAAGGAATGGCCTTTTGAATAAGATTTAAACCAGAAAATCTGTTATAGGTAATAAAAAATACCAACAGAAGTAATTATTTAAATTTTTTTTCGAAATTATTGAAAGTGAAATAGAGTTATAGAAATAGAAATTATAGAAATAGAATATAAAGCACGAAACATGGGCGTTGATGACCTTTGGGTTTTACGCCCTAAAGCCCCAGACAACAACAACAACAATCATCTCAAATGCCTTCCACGGCCAAACTGACTGTCTAATAAAAAAACTGCTAACAAAAAAGTTATAGATACGCTACAAAAGTTTCACTTCTGGCCACATTGCTACTATCTGTTGGTCAGTAAATGAACTACAACTACTTGTGAGCTGCCGAGATTTGCCTTTTACTTTGGATGCCCTGTGTTTTTATTTAGTTATCGTTTTTATTCGTATTTTTTCTTCATGTACTTATTTATTTTTACAACAAAATTTGTATTGGACTAGCTAGGTATTCAGTAATAACAAAACAAAACTGCGGTCTATTCATGAATTATATTAGTTGCATTAACTACCCATGAACATGGAAGTAAAGTACAAAAGGCACAGGTAAGTAAGGTACCTCTAAAATGAGTTTATCCCTGGTTTATATAACACAAGAAGGCCCCTCACCTCTGGACTCAAAATAGCTCCTGAATGGATAACTCATATGTAAAATTAAAAATAACAGGTAACCTTAAAATACCAAAGGTAGTAAAAGGTAAGACACAACACGAATTACTTTTTCTTTTTTACACAGTAATGCACTACTAATTCACATTTTATTTCTGTTTTTTATAGGGTTCGGAAAAAAAAAAAAAATATCCCTGGTTTATCCCTGAGCACCCTTCTCCCTCTGTTTCCCACAGACTCTTCTTAGATGTACAATACCTATTTTAACTGCAATTGATAATCAATGAATATTGAATATCACATATCTTTATCTTTGGTACCAATAAATTTAGCGTGTTCAAACAGGTTCAATAATTGGCACTATAAATACATTTTGCTATATATCAAGGTTTTGACAATTCCCACAATATGATGAATGTCGTAAAATAATTTAGCCACATCTGCTCTGATACCTGTTCTTCAAGAAGGGATACTTCTCAACAAACTAAGGGTACCTCTGTGTTTGTGTACCACAGCTTTGTGAACCACAGTTCCTTCCAATTGTGAACCACAGTTCTTTCCAAGCGGTTAATGGGTCATACATGCTGAAGAGACAAAAGCTATTAAGAGGTAAAGATCGATATACCCTGTGATCGGCAGTGGGTTCCCACCCCATCTCAGGACCTAGAAGAGACCCTCACCTAGGGGGCGTTGTAACTTATACCTAATGAGAAATAGGATTCTAAAAAGGCGACATTCCTTTTTGGATCAAGTGAAGACAGAGAGAGATGTGGTAGAGGCACAGAAATAAGAAGACAGGCTAGAGAAGAGGTCCTGAGAAGGGCTCTTCAGAAATGGAACTCCACAGCAACGACAAAACCCAAGTTACTATACCTCACAACATGAATCATCCAAATCAGAAGCTATTTAGATACATTAGGTAACAATGCATAATGTAAACAATATTTTATGGTAAACCAATTATCTGAATCATTTCAATCATATTATAATTTCCTTTAATCATATCAGTGTAAATAAACACTTTGTTCCTTGAAATATTTTATATACTATTATATTACCCAATACCACCACTTATTATATTATATAATTAATGGTAACAACATTTTATAAATATAAAGGAATTTAATTGGTAAACTGGTAAACACACAAAAGGCCTGTAGAAAAGAATCCAATTATAATATTAGTTTTGCAGGACTCAATATAAATTAATTAATTAACTTATTTTGGATAATTGCCTTCAGCTATTATCCTTGTATCCCGACTAAATCCTGAGACAGTACATAGCAATTTATACACATTATAATTCCAAAGACATTATTAACTAATCAAATTTGGTTGGTAACTAGTAAATTGGATAATATATTAATTCAGATATAGCAACTTAAAAATCGATAGGATTGGCCTGAAACATTGAAGTTGGAAGAAAAAATATATACAGGCCTGTAAAAAACTATAGACTCGACATAGAAAATTGAAGTATTTATAAAATTTAAAAGTAAATTCATAACACAATAAATTTTTTAGACTTCTTTTTATGTTATTAGATTGGCAAGAAGCTTTAAATGGCCTTTGATAATTTATGAAAATCAGATTTTGTAAAAAAAAAATCTTGTTTATGCTGTGAATAAGTAAAAACTCAATGTTTATTTTTCTATTGTCAGGTGTATTAATGGATTAATACCACCTCAGTTTTCTTCCTACTTTTGAAAAGAGATTATATATATTTTTTTTTAAACTGTATGACTTTGGGTTAATTAGTCTTTTCTTTAATTATGCTGTGCGGAACTACTCACTGAAATTGAGTAGGAAAGGATAATGGACATAGGAAGAGGTGGCTCATGAGATAAACTGCTCCCAGGATTAGCCAAAAACTTTTTAAATTGCTGCCCAGACAATTATGGGAAAAAGGAAAGAGATGGAAGACCTCCAAATTTTTCCAATCGTGTGAAACAGGTGACTTTGAGAGAAGTCACGAAAACGGGAGCATCCTCTGCACAGATTGTGAGGCAATTCAATTTATTAATATATAAATATTATAAATTATAATAAATATTTATATAAATAGTTATAACCTGGAAATCACATATGACAACTTTGAAAAAAAAAGACTGAATCATCAACTACATCAACAATATCATCATAAAAATAATTATTACTTACAAACTTAAAATATACAAATTAGAAGATAGTTTACCATAGGAAGTAATGTGATTGAAACAAGGATGACAAATAAACCAGTTGTCGACTGTTAATTACAACAGCCCTGACGAAGCCCTGGAAAGTGGGGCGAAACGTTCGTTAATAATAGATAGTTTTGACTACCATTTTGATACCTTTATTGACCACCACCCGAACTATCTTCCTACAATTAAAATATACAACATGCTGCTTATACCGATATGGAATTACACCACTCAGGTGTGGACCCCCAGCAAAAAATCCCACCTTCAGATCATTCAGATCTTTTAATTGAAATTTGTATGGTACATCATTCACAGTCCCTTTCACATCACAAACAAATCATTACACAAGGGCCTGGACATACCCTTTGTGCCTGACAAAATAAAAAAAAATTACAAAACTTTTAATGTCTCACTCATTGGAAATCCCAACCTACTGGTTCAAACATTACTGACTGACACAATCCAACAAAACTGAAATGCCTCTGGGGCAGGGATCTGCTACATTAGGTGGATGTACCAAGTCAGGAGTGTCTTTATTGGAAGGTTTCTCCACTTATGAATTCATCTTAATCCTATGTGAAGATTTTCAAATGAATCACAAATTTACACTAAATGCCAAAAGGAATATGTAAAATTAGAAAATAAAGAATAGTAACATTTAGAAATAAAAAATATCAGAACAAGTTAAAAGAATGAGTAAAATAGAATAAATGAATAAGTTAAAAGTAATAAAAGAAAAGAAATCTATTTATTTATGATAAAAATTTACAAACTATATCTAAATCAATTTTTACAGTAAATCAACCAAAATGACCTTCTGAAAAGTTACTATCCAAATAACCACACTGATAAAAAAATTTTTATAAGTTTGTTACCAAACCACTGAAAAATGATTATACAGTAGTACTAAAAAAAAATGAAACAAAAAAAGTTTAAAATGCAATTAATTTTTCTTAAATAAAATTATTTTTTTATAAATATCAATCAATCAGAAATTTGGAACAAAAGGATAAATAAAGTGGATCTTCCAAAAATATACAAATCACATATAAGATCGTTTAATTATGTCAGCACCCTTTTCTGCGAGCATGATTGTAGGAGCATTCGTATTTCTTTTAGGAACTGTTGGCATAACTGCAGCATCAATAACCCTTAAGTTTTCTATTCCTTTGACTTTTAACTGAGGAGTCAGAACTGCTGTCTCATCATCTTCAGCACCCATTTTCACTGTTCCTACTGTTCCTATCTGTGCATGTGCAAAAGAACCTGAATAATTATAAATAGCACAATGTATATAACTACTGTCCGTTTTGTTTGCACAAAAAGGTTGGTACTTCGTATATAACTTAGGAGAATGCTCCATCATTGTTGGTGCTCTCATAAGTCAAAAACTTTTTCTAAGCCTTTTTTTAGAACTTCTTTATCTCCAAGATTGGTTAACAGCCTTGGATTTATTAATGGTGGATCATGAAAACGATTACTTAAGTGTACCAATGCTCCTTGGTTCGAGACTTATAATGCCGTAAGGAGCCTTATAATGCTTTTGTTGTTGGATCCAAGGACAAAAGTAAGGAATACAATCTGAAAATTAGGTGGCTTAGACTTATCATAAGTGTTGAAGAAAGCAGTGGCTTCTGCACCGACTCCTGCGAGGGATCCTGAGTGCTTATCAACATATTGAAACATGCTATCATTAGTTTTCCATAAGTCTTCTACGAAAGTATGAGCATTATTTAATCTGAAATACAAATCTACCATAGGATGATCTTGAAAATTTTCACCAACTGGCAAGTTGGGAATTACATCTATACCATGTCTTTCTAGCTCTTTCCTAAGTCCAATGCCAGATAGCATTTGAATTTTTGGTGAATCAATGGTACCAGCAGATAAAATAACTTCTTTATCCGATGCTGACTGGTATGATTTACCTTTATGAAAATATTCTATTCCTTTTGCCTGTTTATTTTCAATAATAATCTTGGTTACAAAAGTATTTTTAATGATGTGAAGGTTTTTTCTATTTTCAATAGGATTCAAGTAAGCTTTCGAGGTACTCTCACGTTTATGATCTTTGATTGTAAGTTGAACGTAGCCAATTCCATTGTGCTTAAGACCGTTATAGTCTACATTTTATTATTTCATAAATTGAATAAGATTCTATTAATCCTCTAAACAAAGTACAATATAGTTAAATATAGTTATTTATTCAATTCTAATAAATAATATTCATGTACAACAAAAATTCCCATTTTCAGTGTTATCAAGGTAAAAATAACAAATATCAACTCCATTTCTGCCAATAATAGAACAGTTTAACAAAAGATAATGAAGCTGTTTATATATGAATGCAATTGGAGGAAATAAGTCTATTTCTCCTTTAATTATTTACCAAATTCTATAAGATTATAAAATATAATAATATTTTGTATTTATCTATTGTTTATTATTGCTAACAATGGAAACTGGTAATTTATTTCAAATAAACAAAATTAAAAATACTCTATATGAAGATTTTTTTTTAAATTCGTCATTTAAGCCAATTTAAACTATTTCAATAAATATACGAACTATTTGATATCATAGAACACTTAATTTAATTTATTTACTGAGTTTAACAACAATCATTTGATCGGTTTTAGAGAATATCCTAAAAAAAGTTATAATTGATTATCTAAAGTGGCACTTCTGGTAGGTCGATTTTAATAATAATGTTGCTTTAACATTTCAGGCATACACATGCGCTAAATATGTAATTTCAGTTTTGTAAAACATTTTCTTTTTTTCTGAGCTAGACTGTTCACACGCATGATGCACACAGACCATTTTGTAAGACTTGATTTTTTTTGTTATTTCACTTACTATATATTCTGTAAATCAGTAAGTGAAAGTAAACAAATTTAGATACAGCAAAAATTAGTAGAACTATAAAAAATTTAGAACCAGTACATATTATGAAAAATAAACAAAATGTGGTATTTTTAAAACATTGTAAAAAAACATCGGAGAATATAACTCAGACATCAATAATTAAATAAAATATTTTAAAAATTAATAATAAAAATAAACAAAGTTTCAAGTTGGTTTTTAAATAGGCATAGTCTAAATAGATTATATACATATATAAAATAGTACAGGATTAACAGAATAGTAGAGAGAAAAAACAAATAGTTTCAGTCTAACATAGCTAATCCATTAATGAGGCTATGATAAAAATATTGTTAGATACAGATAAATGAATTTTGTATTTAAATAAATAATACTTGATATTTAAAGAGTTAAATATACTAATAATAAACAGCCATTATTAAAGAAACAACATAAGAAAAAATATTTTAAGAAAGATTTACATAGTTTTAGAATACTAAAACACTAGACTAAAAATACAGCTTTATGGTTTAGAATTATTAAAGAAATTTTTAGCCTATTCTAAAATAAATGAAACATAATATTACAGTAATAATAATTAAATATTGATCAATACTAAATATTGATAAATATTAAATATTGATTTATGTTAAATATTGATAATAATGTTGTAGTAAGTTAGAATTTTCAAAAAAAGGTTAAACAATAAAAAAAGAATATTAGATCATGAATTAATGAATAATGATGGAAATAACTTAATAACTGGTATAATGCCTGAAACATATATATATATTTTTAACATTATTCAAAAAACATTTGTCGTAACCCTCTCACACGCTTTCCTTTCCTCCTCTAGATATTTTCTACTTTTTACTTTTTATTTTTTACCCACTTGTAACGTTTCCTTTTAAAAACACTTAGTCATTCTTGTAACGCATTTTTTAATTTGGAGTATTTTACTTTTGTATTTTACCTACTTATTCAATTACCTATGTATACATTTTATTTTCCACTTCTCTCATCACTTTATTTTATTAATTCCATTCTGTAAAATTAATTACTTTATGTCATTCTGTTTATATTTTATTTTTTATTTTCTGTTTTCGTTCGTTGTTATCTTATTCTGTTCTTAGCCCTGAGGCTAGAAATTCTAGCCAAAACGTTGACACAATTGAATAAGTTACATCAACTTATTTGTGTTTTATTTTGACCGCACCTCCAACCATCTTCTCCTCGTATAAGACATCCACGGTCAACTATCTCTCATAATTATCACCTCAATATATTTACTACATTATTTTTTTCTATTTATTCTTTTATTATTAAGTATCTTATATTTATATATTTTTATACTCCTCAAAGCATTGAAAAATATAGTAGAAAATAACCTAACAAAAACCAAAACAGAAATTAAAAATTCTTGATAGTACAGAAGGAAATATTGAAAAAAATTATAAATAGGAAAAAGTAAGATGTTTGAAACAGGATTTTGTTAGCCCTACAAAAAAAAAAAAAAAAAAAAAAAAAAAGTTAAATGAAGTAATATACATTTAAAATAATCTAATATACATAAATATTAAACTTAAAGTTAAAATATGTATACATACATAAATCAGACATCCTATAGAGGAATATTTTAAGACATTAATATAATAAAGTTATAAATGCGAATAAAAGTTTCAAATAGGAAAATTAATTTTTTTCATTAAAAAATAATTAGTAAAAGTGTACAATCTAAACTTTCAACTAATTACAAAAGACTCATTTATATGACACTAATAAAGTCTATCTGGTTTTAAGGAGTTGAGCTTTGGGACTCCACTAAACGAATTCCTCTCGCATCTAATCCTTACAATACCAAATCCTTCATAAAATCCTTGATTCTATTTTATTTATTTATACTTATTTTGTCACGAATCAAATCATCCATCAGGACCTAAATGTTCCATATGTTGCTAATTTAGACAGAACCAGATACCAATCCATCCATGATGAACTTCCCAATCACCCAAACCCACTTGTTTCTAACCTAGCTTCTCTTTTGAGACCTGATAATCATTCTAGGCCCCTGTAAAAAAAAATGGCCTTGAGATTACCTCCTCTAGAAATGTTATTGGGGTTCTATAAATGGGTAGATTCTCCACATGTTTGTATTATATCATTGTATAACTAACATGAAATTTGCTTGTTGTATATATTTTAATACAGTTGTAAATATTAATAAATATTTTTTTTTTAAACACATATTTAATTTTTGTCAGGCCAACAGAATCTTGTTTCATAACAAACAGTCCTAACACAAGTCTAAGAGGCACATTTAGAAGTAATTTTTCTAAAGTTTCTTAAAGTTGTCAGTAATCTTTCTACCCATTTTTTCTTCAAACTCCCTATTATTCATTTCAATAAATTCAGCCTTTGAAAACTCAAGAATAAACTTCACAGTACAACTGCAATATTGCAAGTTGGGATTTCGCATATCCACAACAAATGAAGTGTGCATGAACTTTTAATTTCTCGTAATTTAGCTCTATCCACTGCCAATTCTCTATTATATTTTCCTCTGAACATATACCGGACATAACCAGTAATTTTTATACTCAATGTGTTGAAGAGTCCTAGGGACTCCAAAATTAAAAACTCTCTTTATTGAAGCATTTTTTATTATATGTTTTATATCATATATTATATTTTATACCATATATCATATTTTATTATATGTTATATATCATATATTATTATACTGTTATTGAAGCATTTATTATATTTAGAATAATTTAGTATAAGCATTAAAAGAAATAAACTTCCATAGTTATAAACAACTCAGTGAAATAGATATATTATAGCACTATGCTACTATTTAACGAGCTTGGGTTCAAATTCGGCTAGGCAGATAATTAATTATGATTCTGTTAAATCAGCAGTGAATCAAGCCTATGGTTCTAAGAGCTCAGGTGCACACCCAACAGCCTCCATAATGAGGGGAAAATCAGTTAGTTAAATAAATCACCTCCTTCCACTACTTCTATAAATAGTACTTTCTTATAAAATACTGAACATCTGACCCTTCATGTATATATACAGACTTACAGAATAAATATAATTACAACTTGACGAGTCCCAAAACTAAGTAACTGATATTGATCTTTTTTTTCTTTGTTTTGCATAGTAACTTTTGTGTCTCTCAGTAATATGACTTCTTGCATGACATAGCTCTATTTCAAATCATACCAATGAAATCAGTTACAGCAAAAAAGAATGTGTTAAAATTTTTATGAAGTTTCTCTGTCATCGTTACAGGAATGAAACATTTTGAAGTAATGTATAGACGGTCTGTGTTTTGTCAACAATGTTTTCAATTTATAATGTATGTATTTTTTTTTTGCTCGAGTTTTGTAATGTAACATGAGGTATGTGTTTGTGCAGCAGTGGTATTTTTTGTAGCAACTTGAAAATATCCATCCAAATCTCGAATCATGCCTGTTCTAATAGATTTATAACAAATACATGAAGCAAAAATGGATTGGCTAATAGGATTATCATAAGCAGCTGTTTAGCTATAGTCTCAGCTCTCCCTTTGCTATAGATTGAGACTCAAAGATGTCTCCATAAGAGGGACAGGGTCTATTATCTTATCTCCCCCAATAATTTAAAACCTCAAAGAGTTGGAAAATTTGAGAGCCTACATAAAACAGTGAAAATTGTGAGCATTCTAATCGGAATTACTACAATTTCATATCTCTGAATACCAACATCTATACTTCTAAAGTTAAGAAATTTGATATAAATCATGATTTTCATTATAAATAAAATAGTAATGTTGCCTGGTATCAATGTTCATAGGTGTTTTCACTTTTCAGGCAAGCTGAAAGTTGAAATTTAAATATCCCATAATATAGTTGAAAAATCAAAAATCTTCATACAGTTGGGAAATCTAGTCAATATTATGGGAAAATTAAGATTTTGCCTCTCTCAAAAATTGCTTTACCAAGATCTCTGTTAAAACGTTTATGTATTGGTCCATAACCTTAATGAGATAAGTTACGCATTTCGAATTCAGTAAGGGGTGATCTTGATTATAGGGTGTTGAGGATGTCACATGATCATTCGATATAAAACTTAAGATAAAATAAAAGGAAGATGGTCTGGGAGCGGTCAAAGAAAAAACTCAAATAGTAATAAAACTAATAAATGTGAGCTAACATTTCGCTCCATGTTGCAGGGCTTCATCAGGGCTAAAAAAGATACAAATACTAAAATAACACTTAAATCATGGTTGAACAAAGGTGTGGCTAATTATGATTTAATGATAGCCCTGCAACATGGGGCAAAACGTTGGCTCACTTTTGTTTTATTATTATTTAAGTTTGTTCTTCAACCACACTCGAACCACCTTCCTTTTGTTATCACACATGATCAATCAACGATCTTCCATTAAGATACAATAGTTGGCAGTATTAAGCTAGGAGACAATGAATGTCAGAGTTACAGTCAAACTCAAGCTGAAAACAGTATCAAACTGCTTGATAAAATTTATTATATAGTTTTATATGTTCTGTTCAATTTCAACAACCATCCTCAGCACCTTGGCTTCTAGAAATTAAAGAAGATGCAACTGATTCTCCTCTACTTCAAACGATTGCCACTTTCTTAAAATATTAAAATAATTGATCGATTTTTTTTTTTAATATAAGAAGATGGTCAGGGTTGCGGTCAAAAAAGAACAAATAGTTCATCATCATTTAATGTCCAACATTTTGCCCCACTTTGCAGGGCTTCATCAGAGCTGTTCAAAGTGATAGATTAAACCCATTATATAAATAATTTTTATATAAATATATATAATTTTTTAGGTTAACAAGGGTGCTACGAAATTATTTTATTCACCGCAAGTAGGATGCTCTGAATATTAAAGGTTACCAGAGCAAAAACATTTTTAGAACCAGTGCTATAAGGCATGAAACAAGTATTCTAGTGATACCGCATTAAAAAAAAATGACATTTGACCATTACCTCAAAACAAATTCTTGTATTTTTAATGATAGATAAGTCAAACCAATGAAACAAAAGTCCTGGATTGCCTTTTTTTTTTTTTTATGTTACTATTTCAAAGGCTGGTAAGAGATATGTATAGTATAGTACCCTTTATTATCTTTCAAATTGATTGCATTAAATAAAATCTTTCAGAAAAGAATACTGAATTATATCAAACCATCACAGATTATTATTTTTGAAACATTTTTAAATTAGAAAAAAAGATTTCATATATCTAATACTACTATCTAATACTAATCATAGATCTGAGTATCATATAGATATTAGTTTTTAAAAAAATCCAAATGAAATAAGTCATTACTTAAACATGCTTCTTCTTGTTTAACCATTGTATAGTTCCAATCTTTAACAGAATTCCAGTTCAAGTCAGACAAGAGTGGAATGTCAGATATGGTATCTTCATCACCACCTGCTTCTATTAATAAAACACTCCAGTTGTGATTTTCTGTAAGTCTGTTTGCAAGTACACAATCTGTAACTCATTATTATTTTTTTTTAAATTAGGTACATATTACAAAATTGAAATAATTATAAAATATCTCAAGTTACCTGCAGAACCTGCACCTACAATAATGAATGTATAATGTCTAATAATTCATTCTGAGACCTGTAGAGTAGTGCTGATTGAGGTTTTAACTTCTGTTGATTGTGAAGATAATAGAAATAATTAGTGTTGCCAAAAATTGCGACAAGTACCGATCCATTTTGTAAGTTTATTAATGTTATAACTAGCTTGGACGAGCAGAAGCGGGAAACTCTTCGAAATCAATAGCGCCTATATCGAAATATCTTCTTCACTAGTCAATTCATTAATCGTTAAGATAAAGAAGTGCTTATAACAACTAAAAAGGTCATTTAGATCCTACCTTCTTATCTTATTTTATTAACAAAAATTTCTATTACTTATAGATGTATTCAATTTCATAATAAATTTGAAAGAATTCCCAGTATTTATGAAAAAAAAAGTAACGGATTGTTTTCATATTCATAAGTAATCGGAATCATATATCACAGTATCCATGAATTTTAAAGAACCAGTCCATTATTTATTGTAAAATGATTAACTTTCAATTTCCTAAAATATGTTTATTACTGGTAATTTTTACAAATGTTTAGATTGACTAAAGTTGGTAATACATCTGCTCATGTTAAATTGAAATTTTACAATTATTATATGAAGATTTTTGTAAAAGAATTCAATTTGAACTCCTTATGTCGCAATTGGATCTAGATTAGAAACCAGATTATCCTTTTTGTAATACCTAAAATTTGAGCACATATGTGAATACAATAGAATAAGTAGAATTAAATACAAGACAGAGTGGGCCCATGTTTGACAGGTCAAAATAAAAAACACTACGGGATTTTGTTTTAGAGTTTGACTCCTTCCTTTCAATCAGTTGATAAAATAAAATTAATGTTAATGAGATTTACTCCGGTTGCTTAAATTTCATAGATTTTTGATTAGTGGAAATGTTCCTGTTTATTTTATTCCTAATTATATTTCTAGGTTGTTGTTGTTGTTGTCTGGGGCTTAAGGGCGTAAAACCCTGAGGTCATCAACGCCCATTTCTATTTCTAGGTTGATAAATTGTTTGAATTTATGCTATGTTCTTTTTAGAAAACTTTATGAAATAAGTACTAATTAATAATTTTTTTTCTCAATTTCATGTTTTTTTGGTTTTTTTTTTTACATAATACCAAATGAATAAAATTTCTGACCCGTGAAATAACAAAAAGTAATATAATTTGGTCACCCTCTCATATACTTTAATTATTTTTCTTGTTATTTTACTTAAAAGTAAATAGAAAATAACTTAATTTATTTTTTTATATTTAAAATGCAAAATATATTATAATTAATTATGAATTATGCATATTTTTTAATATTGATACATACATATTATAAAATCGATATTGGGTAGCAATAATTTTCATGAGGTATGACGTGGCGTCTATTCTTTAGCTGTAGAGGTTATATGTGTTGAATTACAGCTATTTTATTTTGTGATTGTGAGTTTCTAATAATTGTGCAATTTATTTTATAATAAAACAAATACATAAAACTTAGGCTGTTACTTAAAGTTTTCGGGTTTGTCCTATCTATTTTATTCCCATGGATTCGAAATGCTATTCGAAAATAAGTGATCAATATCTTGATCTTGAACTGAAATTATCTGAAAAATTAATGCTCATCGATTTCGGTCCTAAAGTTAATTACATTTACAATCCTTTAAATTATGCATTCGAATTACATAAAGTTTATGTGGAAAAATATTGTTCAACACCTAAAAAAATAGTATTTCTAGGAATGAACCCTGGCCCTTGGGGAATGATGCAGAATGGGGTAACGGTTTTTTAAGAGATATTTATGAATACCTTTGAATTAAATTCTTGAACCAACATCTCTTTTAGGTTCCATTTGGAGATGTTAATTCTGTCAAAGAATTTCTCAATATCTCAGGCAATATTCTAAAGCCTTTGAGAGAACATCCATCACGCCCAGTTTTAGGTTTGAATTGTAAACGTTCTGAAGTTAGTGGTAAACGATTTTGGGCTCTTGCTAGCTTACTTGGGGCTGGTGAAGCCAATAACTTTTTTAAAAATGCTTTCGTGCACAACTATTTCCCATTATGTTTTCTTAATGAAACGGGTAAAAATGTTACTCCTCCAGAATTAAAGGTACTGTTATAACTTATTTAGAACATAGGTTCACTTATGGCTATGTTACTAAATGTATATTTATTTGATTTTGTCAGATCGAAGCCAGAAAGGCTATAGAAATGCATTGTGATGAATCTCTGAGTGATGTTTTGAAATTATTCAATGTGGATATTGTAATAGCAATTGGAAGGTTTGCAGAAAATAGAGCCAAGGCTGTTATTAAGAAATTTGGTCTGCAAAATATTGAGGTATTTTTTCAGCTAAAGAAGTTAAATAATTAGCTGTAATTAAATTGTTAATATAAGCCAGATGGAATCAAATTGTGATCCTGTTTGTTTTTTCTCAACATTCTATGAAAGATATTTTTCTCATTTGTTCTATTTTCATTCAGTTGATTGATTTTTTTTTTTTTAATTTCTATTATGTAATTTTGCCGATTCAAAATAATTTTTATGTTTTATATATTTAAAAATAATTGGCAAGTTACTCTGTTCAACACTAAATTTATTTTGTATTGAAAATAAAAATGTATACAAGAAGGAAAATATCTGAGATTATTGGAACTTTTAAAGTGATAGTAATTGGTTTTTGGCATGCTATTGGATCATAAGTTTTATCTACTCTTTGCCGATGGAGCGTATTAAACTGGATCATAATGAATTCATTTGGCTAAACAAGAAAATGAAATAATGTACGTTATTCATTTGTTTTTAAGTCTGTGTCTAAAGAAATGTTTAATGTGGTGTTTGGTCAAGTGAAATGTGTAATCTTAAATTATGCTTGGTTTGCTGTCCATTGTTTATTTTAGGACTGTAAGGAAAGGATAAACATAAATTTTGGATTGGATTCACCGAATCTGCTTTATAAAACAATGCTCCCATTATATACTCGACAAATTTGTTCTTTGTTATTTTAGTTTTTATTATTGGTTAGTGTTAGGTGATAGAAATAGAATTTGTTTGTTTTTTTAAGTCATCTTATTCATTTTGTTGAATAAATATTATACATTTCTTCATATTTTCTAGAAGTTAAAAAGTTAAAAAAAAAAAAATATCAAGAATAGATAATGTTTGTCCATGTGAAAAAAGTTAGGTTGAAACAGTGTTATTTAGGTATTGTTATTTATTTATTCATCCAATTTAAACCATCTAATTTTTCTTTAATCCTTGTTCAGAGATGAACATAAAAACAATCATAAGTAACTCAGATAAATAAATAATCATAATTTCTAAATAGCTGTTCAATCCCATAACATTCTGCAATTTAATTTAATGTTTGTAATGTCTCTTCAATCCCTAAATATCTGTTCAATCCCTTGACAGTCTCCAATTTAATTTAATGTTTGTAATATCTGTTTAATCCCTTGACAGTCTGTAATTTAAGTTAATATTTGTTATGTCTCTTCAATCCCTAAATATCTGTTTAATCCCTTAACAGTCTGCAATTTAATTTTGTAATATATCTTCAACACCTTGACAGTCTGAAATTTAATTTAAGGTTTGTAATTTTTGTTAAATAATAATGACCATCAATAAATCTATTTTTAAAAAAGCTAATGTAGATTCTAAACAAAAAAATGTTAGCTAAAATTAATTGTTAACTCATCAAACTGGTAAGCACATGTACATTATGATTTTTCTGTACCCCCGTCGGTTTATAGTTTTGAGTCATGTTGGAACTAGCTTATTAATTAATTTCTTTTATTATTAATACGAATAATAACTAATAATTATTGGTTATATAAATAATCTATATTTATTTATATAATATAAATATAATCTATAATGTTATAGATGCTTGGTCAAATAATCAAATGAATAATGGTCAAATAATAAACTATTTAAAACATAAACAAATTTGCATTGATATTTTAATACTTTTTTTTAACAAAATTCTTTTTTGTTTGTTTCTGAAATATAGAACTTTATGAAACAAGTAACCTGAAACTACTAAAGTGAAGCTGAACTTACTAAATTAAAGCTTGACTTAAAAGTTTCCATAAACTACATTTTTTTGATATTTAGTTTAAATAGCTTAAGTTCTTCGCTTCTAAGTTTTGTAAATAAATTTGTTCTACCTTGTTTCTTCTTTTAATTATATATAGTGGATTAAATTTACTTGTTTATTTCATTATTTGTCAAATAATTCAATTAGTAATGGTCGAATTGTTTAAAACTTAAACAAACTCGCATTGATGTTTTGATGCTTATGTTTAAAAAAAATTGTTAATGTTTGTTCATGAAATAAAGAATTTAATCAAAGAAGTAATCTAAAATTAGTAAATTGAAGCTTGACTTGAAAATTTCCATAAACTGCTATTTTTGGTTGTTTAATTTGATTAGTTTAAATTTCACCTATTTCAATTGTTTGAAATAAATTTGTTCTACCTCATGTGAAGTTCCTGATTTTGATGATACATAGTAGATTAAATTTACTTGTTTGAAAATTAAACCATGTACAGTTTATAGATCATAAGTATATTTTGAAATCTTGTTACTTCTCCATTTTTAGTGTTTGAAGTTTTGTATAGCCTTTATTGTTGGTATGGTCTATTATGAACTATATTAGTTGGTGATTTTTGATGTGTTTAGTTGTTTCTATGTGAACTTAATGATTTAGAGTACTCATGAATTTAATTGATTAAGTTGTATGAAGGTATGTTCTTGCAATTTGATGTAAAATGTGCTTTCTAGGTAATTCTGCTTTTGATATTTATGTTATCAACCAAATAGAATGCTAAACTGGCAAATTATTTCTCAGAAATTGCATTTAGTAATGTAATCTAACTGTTTTGTTCTTAGTATCTGCATTAGTGAAATAACCTGTTCGTTATCAACTTTACCTTAAGAGACATGACTCATTTTCTCTTTTCAATAGTTACTTGATTATAAATGTTCTTGCAAATGATTATATTTTTATTATGTAATCATCTGTGGTTTGAACTAAGCTAATAATAATTAAAATATATAATTTGTATGTGCATGGACACGAAAACTTAGTGATTTTTTCTTTTAGTTAAATTTTGCAATTATGTACTTCTTTAATTTTAAAAATGTACAAATGTTTATATGGTAAACAAAAATAATTATCTTATTTTCAGAAAAAAATTGATATATTATTGGTTTAGAATGTAGTAATATTTTTAACTGGGGCTATGTATCTAATTTTATAATAATCAGCAATAATTTGAATGTATGAATTAAGGATTTCCAAACATGAAAAAAAAATTCTTTAAAGGTAGGTAATATTCATTTCCTAAAATTTTCATTGTTATAAAGCTTTTAGGTTACAATAAATAAATCAATATAGTTGCGACTACTTTATTAATGACATGTAAACATTTACATTCTAAGGGGGGTGACGGTAGCAGAGTGGTAACGCGCCTGTCTACCAACCCATAGATTGCGAGTTCGAGCCTGGCCTCTATCCGGGATTTTTTCAAGCATAAAAATTATGCAATACTCACTCACAATCTCCCCCAGGGCAATTGTGAGGCCCGTTAGCCAATGGGTGGCACTCACAAAAATGGGCGTGGGAGTGACGGACCCACCCTATGAAAACCACGTCAGAAAACTTAGATGTATGTACTTAAGAAACACATCGCGCGAGGCTTTGGAGCTCCACAGTCTGTCACGCCAATGAAAAAAAAAAACAAAAAAAATTTACATTCATATTAAATATTAAGACAGGCTTGGCTTCTTTCTTTCACAGCAGCAGTGGCCGAATGGTACTGGATATTTGTTATTATCTCGCTCTCCAAATCTGACACTACTAGATTTTTTTGTTTGGGGCGACATTGAACGAAACGTCAATGTAAGGCTAGTCAATGACCCTAATTTTGTTCAAAGACGAATAACTGGAACTTGTGATATAATAACGTATATCCTTTGTCGTTCGGTCACTGTTGCTGTGGAAGAAAGATGCTAAGTCGGTCTTAATGCTCAAGGTAATCACATTAAGCAACATTTAATATGAATGTGAATGTTTATATTTCATAATTTAAGTAGTTGGAACACATTAATTTATTTATTATAACCTATATAATAACAATGAAAATCTTTAGACGTGAATATCTCCTGAACAAAGTATTTATGGACATTCCTTTCAAAATAAATTTTTTTTTTTGGTTTAATATTCTTAATTAAAATTTTCAGTCTGGACATTTAACCCTGAAGCACTGTTTAGTTTGATATGATTTTAAAAATAAAATGTTAACCAGAAAGGTATATATATAATAATTCAAATATTAGTAAATATATGTTTATTTATATAGGATAAGAATTTTGACTTTGTTCTCGTAAACATATTACTTTAATAATCACACCATTGATACAAATCTAAAGCAATTAAAAAATTAAATCTTAAAGAAAATTGATTTCAGTACTATCCATTTAAACTATTATATGTGAAATTATAATGATATATTCTCCATTTACATATTTAAGCAATAATAAATTTTAATCTATACTAATGTGTAAATCTGAAGAATTTATGTGTTTGGACGAGCTAATTTTAAGAACTACCTGCTTGATATAATACGTTCTTTTTTTTTGTTAGATAGGGGGTTTATTGAGGAAGGCTTTAGACTATATGGCCTCACACTATGACCTAGCAATAACAGTGAAGGTCATTTGGACAAAATAAAAAAAAAGTGTTGATCTATCAAGTAACCTTAAAAATGATTAAAAAAGTTACATTGCAGCCTTTCTCATATCCCCCACCGAAATGGCTCCTGTTTGCCGTGATCTGCTACACAACTGTCCATAGACTAATGTCCATTTCATTTGTTTTATCTAATTTAGTCCATTGTATCTAATGGACTGGATAAAATAAAATAAAAAGTATATGAAATTCTTACTCTGCCATTTATAAGAATGCTTTCTCATTAAGGTATTATTTGGCAGTCGTAAAGCACAAAGACAAAAAGGTTTAACATTGTTAGAGTTGGCTTTAAGAATTTTTTTTTTCACCCGGACAAATTAATATATTAAAGTTTTAACAAATAAAATCCTTTCAAACTAGTTGTAGGATTACAACTGATTATTTATATTTAAAATTTAAAGAGCGCTTTTGTTGTCAGCTTAAATTACTAATTGGTCCTTTTTGTACATCTTCATAAATTTCTGATTTTATATTCTTTCAGATACAGTTAGTCATGTACTCATCATATGTATTGAGTAGGCAGATACAATCCGAATTTTTAAATCCATTTTTGAGTAATGTTGGTATTGGATTGAGGGTGTGATGTCAGAAACATGTTTATGTATAACATGCTTTATTCTTTCTTTTTATTTATTCCAAATAATTTTATGTAAATCTAATTTTAATATTCAAAAATTTTCAGGTGGTCACAATTTCTCACCCAAGTCCTAGAAATCCTGCTAGTAATAAGGACTGGCTTTCTAAAACGAAGCAGATCATAATGGAATTGGATCTACTTAAATACTTCTGCATTTGATCTTATTTATGAAATTTTATCATGGAAGATATTACAGATATTGTATGCATTTTTAATTTTTTATTATAATTGTTATGTTATATATAGAATCGTTCTTCAGTAATAGGTTAAACAATTAATAATGTGTAGTTAATTAGTTTTACTGAATTTTCTAAAATTATGTTTTCAAATGTATTTAATCTAGTTTATATTATTATTGAATCAGGCTGCTACATAGCTTAAAGGTTGGAGCAGTGGATCCTAAAATGAACTCTAGAGACACTCTTTATTAGTTTGGGAACCGTAATTTGACAGATATTTGCTGGTGATAGTAGATAATCGATTATTAGCCTATGTATAACTTGGATTATGGATAATCACCATCATTATTTCATTATTGTTTGTTCAGGTGGTTTAAAGCAAAGCTTGATCAAAAAATTAGTGGACCAGGGAATCACTCCATATAATTGTATTTTAAATTGTAATTTTTCAATTGTTAGATAAAATTGTAGGAAGATATTCCGGGCGGCGGTCAATAAAGGTATCAAAATAGTAAAAGAAAAGTATTTATTGTTAACCATCGTTTCGCCCCCCTTAGCAGGGCTAAATGAAAAAACAGTCTATTGTTTAAGAAATAATGATAAACACATTAGAAGAAACATCTTTTTAATCCTTGCTCTCCTACCGCAGAGCAGTGTGAGGAGCTTGCTTATAATCCTCGATTCTGTACTAGCTGGCTGTATTATACATATAAAGTTTGTTAATAATGATTAAAGATACATGAATAGTTAAAAAAAAAATGGAAATTAACATTATGAAATGTATGTGCTAAAGAAAATGATATACATGATACAATGGGCAAGAAAGGAAGCAAAGTATATTCTACTATTGGTAAAAGATGTGCAGTAATACAAATGAGTAAAAAAGTAATAAGCTAAAATAATTATATATGTATATAGTTGACCATAAAAATTTATATATAAGAAGATGGTCAGGGTTGCGGTCAAAAGAGAAACAAAAATATTTTACAACTATTTATTTCCAGACGTTTCGCCCCACTTTGCAGGGCTGTTCAAAGATAAAGGTTGAATAGTATTTTCAGTTGAACAGGGTTTCTCTTTTGACCGTAACCCTGACCATCATATATATAAATTTTTACGATCAACTATGTATACATACATTTTTATCCCTCCGACCATCTTCTCATATTGAATCTACAACCAATTATAAACACCTCATTAATTATATAAGTGTATAAATGTATGTAAAAGGTTGATAAGATCTATTTTGTTCTAATATAATCATAGGATGGAGTAGATGTTAAAAAATTGTTCCAAAATATCTCCAACAAGAAAAGAAAGAAGTTGAAAGTAGTACGGGTATTCTTTGAAAAAAATATATAGAAATTTAAACCATTGGAAAGAAGTTGTATAGTGAATAATATTTTATAATTTTCACTATTTTTATTATTTACTAACAGTGTTTTCTTTTCTTTTTTGTTCTAGGATCGTCAGTGGATGGAAAAAGCCTTACAGTCTGCAAAAACTGCTCTTGAAAATGGAGAGGTACCTGTCGGCTGCCTTTTCGTATCAGGTTCTGATGTTATAGCGGAAGGTTCGAACGCTGTCAATGAAACAAAGAATGCAACAAGGCATGCCGAAATGCTATGTATAGATCAAGTTTTGTCTAAACACGTTCCGTTTTCTGCGGTCAGTGTTTATGTCACTGTCGAGCCATGTGCGATGTGCGCGGGTGCTCTCCACGATCTTGGTGTGTGCCGGGTTGTTTACGGTTGCGCTAATGATAGGTTTGGTGGTTGTGGTTCAGTTGTCAATGTGTCGGATTACCATTCCAAGCCTGTTCCTGTTGTTGGTGGCCTCTTTGCTGAACGTGCCATGTCACTTCTTAAGGAATTTTATAAGGGTGTCAATCCAAACGCACCACCATCCAAAGTAAAAACGAGGAAAAAGGCTGAATCATAAAAAAAACATGGTATGTGATAATAATAAATATGCCATATTAGAAAATTATTGAATTCTTTCTTCTTTACAACTGTAACAACTGATAATTCTTATTTTTAATTTTTACTGATAATGGAAGTCAAAACAATTTCTTTTTACAGTTGTTGCAGTCTGATTTTGTTCATGAACTTTGTTCTTTTTCATTTATTCCATTTTTCAAATTTAATTTTTTTTATTTTATTGAAATTTCATGTCTTTAGAATTTGAATGAAACTTTTACTATGTATATCTCTTTGTAGATTTTAGGTTTTAAGTCAGATTGAGACTACATTGCTCAAAATTGCAGGAGCCAATATACTGGAACATATGCAGTATTTTTTTAGGTTTTAAATTAGCTTACAGGTTTTATTATAAGCATATATTTTTGTGTGATTTTCAGGTGTTCAATTATATAATAGGTCCACATTTGAGGTGGTGAAGAAATGCGGTTGTGGTGACTTAAATTGTTTGTTTTTTTTATGATTTCTGTAGCCTTATTTTATCATTTTTTGTGGTAATTTTATTTTAACTAAATTAAATTTTACTCTGTTCCATGACCAATAAAATCTTTGAATTTGTTTGGTTTCTTTTTTTTTCTACTTCTTTTATGTTAATTGAGAAAACAATTCTTAATTTAATATTTTCGATTTTGAAAGTTACATGTATATTCTTTATTAGGTCAGTTACACTTTTTAAATATAACTTAATTTTCCTTTATGTTGGTATACTTATATCAGTTTAAATATATCATAATTTTCCTTATATTTGTGCTAAATTACTCCTGATCCTTCTCCCTTTTGTGACTTTTGGTAATAGTACCTAATCATCGATGACTAGATATGAATTTAATTGTTAATTTTTTTTCTCTGTCTGTCGATGACATGTGTTTTGCCTCTAACCTAAATATCTTTGTATGAAATAAAAAAAATAATATTAAAAAATCTTTTGTGTAGATCTGTTAATAAATGTCTTTAGACTTGTTTGGTTTATTTTATTAATATTTTTTCTTCTGTAAAAATATTTTTCTTTAATTAAATATTTTAAGTATATTTCTTAATTATTAATCAGCTGTAAATTTTATTAACCTTCCAGTACACACAATTCGAAATACTACACACACTTAGTATGAGAGGTCTAACTAACTGATATAATTTTTTATAACATCATAATAAATGATAAATATCTCATAATTTAAAGGCCTGATAATTTTGGACAGGGCAAAATAATGTCGTTAATGCTCTTTTCTTTTTTTTATCTCTTCAGAAAATCTGGGAGGTTAAAACAAGATTGTAAAAATTTGTGACCTGATATAACTGGATTAATCAACACTGTTTTCAGTGCCAGAATCCATATAGGCTTTTCCAGAGTGTTTTTTATTTTATTTTTTCATCTGAATCACTTATCAAAAGATTCTTTGTATTTGGATTATGAGCGTTATAACTTTTAATATTTTTTCACATATTTCGGTGCACAAAATAAAAATTAAAACTGATTTTTCAACATAAATACACATTTGAGGTCCTCTGAGTTCAAATAACCAAGTCTCGCAAAATGGTTTCTGTATGGAAATGACTAACCTAGCTAAAAAACAAAAATTTGTATGGAACTGAAATTTCGTATATAATATAGGTATATACTTGGAATTTTACAGCATCTTTTTCACTTAATATCATTGATTTTATCACTATCTGGAAAGCGGATATAAAGATTTTGATTATACTCATCGTCCAATCTAGTGTGTATATGTGAAAAACTAGCCAAAAAAAATGGAAAGTCTTAAGAAATTAAACTTATATATTACATAGGGATTACATACAGGTAGGTGTATGCTTGGGAGTTTACATTATCTTTTCCGCTAAAATTGACCTACCAGAAGTACCACTTATAATTGATTTCATCATTTTCTCATAAGCGGCTCTAAAGATTCGTATTATGCCCGTCGTATAATCAAGTGTGTGTATGTGAAAAACAAAGTTGTATGAAACTGACATTTTTTATATAATATAGATGTATGCTAGGGAAGTTACAGCACCTTTTTTGCTAAAATTTACTTACTGAATGTGTCACTTAATATTACTGATTTTATCATTTTCTAAAAAGGGACTCTAAAGATTTTTATAATACTCGTCATTTAATCAAGTGTGTATACATGAAAAATCTAGCCAAAAAATCGAAAGTCTTAAGAAACTAAAATTACATATCTTATAAGGATTCGTATAGGAAGGTATGTGCTTGGGATTTGAAAGCAACGTTTTTGTTAAATTGGACATGTCAGGAATGCTGCTTTAATAAATTTTACACTTGTTTAGGGTTTCTCCAAAATAGCTCTAACGATTTTGATTATACAGGTTGTACAATCAGGTGTGTGTTTGTGAAAAACCGAGCTAAAAAATTAAAACTTAAGAGACCAAAATTATATATGATAATGGTATTATTAATAGGCAGGTATATAGATGGGATTTTGTAGTATCTTTGTTGCTAAAATTAATCTACTGGAAACGCCACTTAGTATCATTGATTTTCTCAAAGGTGGTTCTAAATTTTTTTTATTATACTCTTACATATACAAGTGTATATATATGTGAAAAATGTAGGTCTAAAATGGAAAGTTTTAAGAAATTAAAATTATATATTACATTGGTATTACCTACAGGCAGGTATGTGCTTGGGAGTTCACAGTATCGTTTTTGCTAAAATTAACCTACTAGAAGTACAACTTCAATATCATTGATTTTATCACTATCTCAAAAGTGGCTCTAAAGATTTTGATTATGCTCGTCGTCCAGTCAAATGTGTGTATGTGAAAAATCTAGCTGAAAAACCAAAAGTTGCGTGGAACTGAAATTTTGTGTATAATATAGGTATATACTTAGAATGTTACAGCATTTGTTTTTGCTAAACTTTACCTACTGAAAGTACAACTTAATATCATTAATTTTATCACTATCTCAAAAGCGGCTCTAAAGATTTTGATTATGTTCGTCATCCAATCAAGTGTAAAAAGTAGTTGAAAACAAAAAAGTTGTATGGAACTGAAATTTTTTATATAATATAGTAGGTATATACTTAAGACGTTATGCACCTCTTTCACTAAAATTGACCTGCTGAAAGTGTCACTTAATATCACTGATTTTACCATTTTCTCAAAAGCGCCTCTGAAGATTTTTATTGTTCTCGTTGTATAATCAAGTGTGTATATGTGAAAAAACTAGCTCATAAATGAAAAATCTAAAGAAACTAAAATTACATATTATACAAGGATTCATGAATTTGTTTATATGAAGAGAAGATGGGTTTGGTCGGAAAATAACACAAATAAGTTGAAAAAACTTATTTAATAGTACCATAATTTTGGTGGTTTAGGTAAAAAAAGAAGGAAGTAAAATTTTCATTTTATTTTTCTGTTGCTATAAAAGTTTCAAATCACAGGTTTGTTGAGATGCGAAGACAAATATCAACTTTATTCCAGCCTATAATACAACAGTTTAACATAAGATTACAATGCCATGTATATATTATTGTTATTGAATGAGATCGGCCATTCTCAGCTGTTTACTATTTCTAAGTCTGTATGAAGGAAGACATTTCTTAGCAAGTCAGGTAAAAATCATAGCCATTGATAATATATATGAAGAACAGATGGTTGGGGGGGTGTTTGATGGTTAATAGTGCCAACATTTTGGCCAGAATTTCTAGTCTTCATCAGGGCTAAGAATAGAGAACAAGATAACAACTAATGAATACAAAAATAAAAAGAAGAAATATAAACAGAATGATTAAAGTAAATAATTGTACAGAATGAAAATTAATAAAACGTATATATAGGTAATTAAATATGTAAGTAAAATAACATAAATAAAAATATAAAGTTACATAATGTAAAGAAATATGAATATTTTATTTTAATAATAATTCAAAAATTTAAGTTATGGATACAAAAAAAAAATGTGAGAAAGAAAATATATGTAACTAATGAAATATGTAATTATCTAGTATTATACTTACTAATTATTAATAATAATAGTATTATACTGATTATTATTAAATTAAAATATTCATATTTCTTTGTTTTTCACTTCTTTTGTCACTTTATTTTTATTAATTTTCATTCTGTACAATTATTTACTTAATTCATTCTGTTTATATTTTCTCTTTTAATTTTTTTTTTTGTATTCATTGGTTGTTATCTTGTTCTTTGTTCTTAGCCCTGATGAAGGCTAAAGCGTTGGGAATATTAAATAAGTTTTTTCAACTTATTTGTTCTATTTTCTGACCACACCTCCAACCATCTTCTCATCATACATATCCATGGCTATGATTTTTTACCTGACTTGCTAAGACATGTCTTCCTTCATACAGACTTAGAAATAGTAAACAGCTGAGAATGGCCTATCTCATTCAATAACAATAATATATACATGGGATTGTTATCTTATGTTGAACTGTTGTATTCTAGGCTGGAATAAAGTTGATATTTGTCTTCGCATCTCAATAAACCAGTGATTTGAAATTTTTATAGTAACAGAAAAATAATAAAATTTTACTTCCTTTTTTTTTACCTAAACCACCAAAATTTCGATAACTTTAGTCTTCATAACAATACACAAAATTTGGAAGTGGCTTAGGGTCCCATAAACCACACAAAATTGTAGAAGTCTGATCTCTTGGAAACAAATTAAAAACGGAGGTATAAAATACAATGATTGAGAACTTTTATTCTGCACTGCTTTTCTCTTTTAATTTCGGCATAAAATGAAATGTTTTGAAGTCCGCTGAGTACAAAGAACCATGTCTTGCAAAATTGTCATTGTGTGTTCATGTGTGTGTATGGAAGCATCTAACCTAGCTTGTGACTAACAAACTAGGAACTACAATTATATATTTAAGGTAGGTATATGCCTAGGATATTATAGCACATTTTTTCTCTAATCGACTTACCTTGACAGAGGTACCATTTTGCATTATTGATTTTATCATTTTATTATAAAAGGCTTTAGAAATTTTGTTTATAATCATATAAATGTACAATCGAGTGTTCTTTAATATCTCTTTGAAGTGGTCTGACAGGGTTTGAATGTTGCATTGTGACCAGAGAATAACACAAATAAGTTTAAAAACTTATGTATTTGTCCCAACTAACTTGGATTAATGACCTCTTCCAAGCAGGGGGTACCCTAACAGCGGACAGACCCCAATTTTATAAATAATACAACTGTTCATTTAATTGTACAAATTGTTACTCAAACTGTGTAATTGTAATTTACATGTATTCTGTAGTTCAGATTGTATAATTTTTTCATTATAGTGTAAGCTAGAAAAAAATAATTTCAAGTCTTATCCCTGCTTTTAATTTATATGTATGTTTATAAAGGGTGGATATGACCCTGGAACTCCGTGCAGCATTTTCGTAAAATGCATTCTTAATCATTTAAACTCAATTTTTATTATTATTCAACGGTGATCATATGTAAAATAAAATATTACATGGTGAATGCTAAAAACTTTCTTGTATAACAGAGTGATGAGTAAATAAATTTTCTCATGTTTCTATCATTATAACAATAGGCAAATTAACTTTCATTTATTTATTTATTAAGTATATAATAAGGCACCAGATATTTAATTTTGTAATTGGGGAAAAAGTATTTAAAAAAAAAAAGTTGTACTGTATAATTTAAACTATGATATATTTCTTCTACTTTTATTTAGGATTAAAATATGGAGGATATATAATAATAATTAAGATGATCGATCCGGGTGCAATCAAAATAACTCAAATAGAAAAAAGGGAAATAACAAAAGAAAAGTAAATAAAAGATAAATATAAAAAATACAATACATAATAAAATGGGAAATTGGGGTAAAATAAAGGTTAAGAGATTAGGAAAATAAAGAATCTTTTTATTTATTGTTTTTTGTTCTTAATTTTCATTATTTCATGACATTTATTATATTCCATCTTTTAGTATGTACTGTGTTTTTATATTTCTCTTTTATCTACTTTTTGTTGCTTCCTCTTTTCATTATATGCCTAATATTTTTTTTGTATTTTTTGTTTATATATACTTTTCACTGTACATTTCATTTGTTCATTTTTATATAAATTTTCACATATTTTACACCATTTTTAACCGTGCTATAGTTGAAATTAATGCACCCATTTATTTTGACCACCTTCCTTTTATTAATTAGACTCAGACATATCTTTTTCTTTATGTTGAGTGAAGGAACACATGAATTCTACTAAATTGGATGCTAGGAAATTCTGATTTATTTCTCTTTCTCTTCTTTTACTTTCCTATTTAGCTGATCCCCATTATCTTTAGATTTTTTGTGTATTCGTTGATGTCTTTGGATCAACAAGGTGATATTTATGCTTTACAGTTTGATGTTTGTACCCCATTCTGTACAAATTCATTTATCCTTTTCATGAATCTGATACAACTACAATACTTGAATGTATTGTTCTTTCGATTACTTCTGGCAGTGTTAATTCCGATTTGTCCTTGACAAATTAAAATAAAGATTCATTGGTTTCTCGACAGATCCCTTCAAAAACCATTTTTATCAAAATAAAGATTCATTTCGTTGTCTTTGAACATACGTTCATTCGTTCTTTATCTGGAAGCCATATTCACATCATTAACCACACGAAAAATGCTTCTTAATGTGTAAATTATGAGGTTCTTTTTTAAAATGAATATCAATAGTTTACAATAATGAAACTATGAAAAATTGTTTTAATGTTAGATAAATTATTATTCTCAAGTGGCAATACTCTGATTAACAAGTACCAAATAAATAAATAAATGTAGTAAAATATTTTTACTTTTTAAGATAAAATTTAGATTTTGTGATACATCATTATAAAATATATTTTTAAACTGGATTTGGTGAATGACACATTTCTTCCTTTTTCAAATTAAATAATTTATTTCATATAATCAGCAACAACGTTTCAAGAAAATTCCCCATCTTCAGGTTGCTATAAAACCAAATTCAACAAAACCCATAACATGCGCTTACAACACTAAATTATCATATATACTTCAAAACTACTAAACAACTAAAAGATCATAAAGTTTAGAATATATTGTTATATATAAATGGATAGTATGAGAATGTTATGTACTAGTTTTTTTTTTAAAAATTATATTGATAAACTGGGAGGAAGGGTATCCCCTGTTCGTCTGATTTTACAAATTATATGAATGGTTGCTCAAGTTTTATGCCTATTTTTATTGTTCCACCTTATAAATAAAATATTGCATGATAATCACTTAAAACTATTTTATATATTGGAAAGATTGAAGCTCCTAAATATTATAGACAATAAGAACATACAAATTTTTAATTAAATAAATACAAGTTAGAAATAATGGTTGAATCTGATTCGTGAAAAATATGATACCTCAAATTTTGAATTGCAGCAGTTTTATATTAATTTAACTTCATTTTAATTAAGGTAGTGGAAAAAAGTCACGTAAAGATTTGATGGTATTTACATAATGGTTTTAAATAAAATTTATCCCATATAATAATACAGAAATGCTACAAAATATTTCAAATTTTTGTCTAATAGCTCTTAAAATATTAATTTATCTAGTTTTTCTCAAATATCAGAGAAATTAGAAGAATTGAAATAAATTTTAATGTTATATTTGAAATTTGTTACGAATTTTTCATCTTAATGTTCCCATAAAAAGTTTTAAAAGAATAAAAGATGTTTTATAAACTCATTATTGGTCATTTCAATCTTATATTGTTTTGTTTTGCATTCCTTATAAATTCAGTAGTCAGTTTGATGTTCTATTTTTGGGTTTGCTTGCATACATGGCCTTCCCCCTTCTTTTGACACAACTAATTGCCAAAAATTAGTGTCTTTTGGTACTGCATTTTTCTAATTTGACCAATAATTTTTCTAAATATCGAAATAAATAACAAATAATTGAAATAGTTAAAAAACATCTATAGTAAAAATTTATTGAATACGTTATTTTTAATCCTTTTGTATTTACTTATGATATAAAACCTAGTGATCCTAACCTTTATATTTTTGCATATAATAGACCCATTTCTAATTTATCACATAGTCTTTATTCAACTAAATATGCACTTAACATGAATGAAAGAAAATAAACCTTTCACTCAAATAAAATTAAACTTAAATATACCTTATATAGTCAAAGAAATAAGAATTCTAAAATATTAATTAAAAAGAATATTAAATGCTCTGCACATTTATGTATTTATCGGTTTGTAGTATTTTTTTTTTTTATATTAATCCCGATATTTAAAAAAAGGGGTTGTTAATATTATTGTTTAAATAATAATAGTTTTATAATGAAGTGTGTTTACATTAAAACAGTATATAATTCGCTGTATGTTACTGTTTTTCAATGATCCCCTTACTAATCATCTCTCACATAAGGGAATTATCTACAGAGTTTAACCATACTCTAACCATGGCAGGCGGTCAAATTTAATTTTGTGAGACTGCGACATGAAAAAAATTACTCTTCCCTCTATAAGAGAAAAATTTTCTCTTTTCTGCTGTTTTTACATTTTTATCTCGTATGAATCCCATCCTTAGTTTTTAGCCTAAAATTAATTATTTTAACCATCCATTTATTCTTATTGCCTTATTTTGTTATAATGATTTCTAAATATTTAATTTAACTAAACCGTAATGCTTTTAAGCATTACTTTGTTGTTATTCGTCTGTAGGGGAATATGGTTTAGACATTTTTAAATTAATATTCCTCAGAGGTTTTCTTTGTTTATTTTAATATTTTCACTTCTTTTTCTTTTTTTTGTGTTCAGTATGGAGTTCAGAATGAGTTTCCGGTCTTAAACTTGCAGTATAAATAGCTCTATTATTTGCAAAAAGAGATTTTTTAATGTTAAAAGTGTACAGTATATTGTTAATATATGCTGTGACCATTTAGTTGATGATAAAACCGTTTAAGTGATGTTAAATACCTCCCTCCCCCACTAAAATTTCATGATATAGTATCATATAATGAAATTATAATATTTTTCTTTTTGGGTCGTCCCCCATTGAGAACCTACCTATATACCTATATACCCCCTCCTTCCAGAGTGGGAGTTCCAAGATTTATTTCTCCAGGCCACAACAAAATGAATATTTATTCGGAACCAAATTCTCAGGGACCCTCGCCCCAATGAGCTGAGCTATCAAGTCTTTTAAAATATTATTGGTTTGGAAATTAGGGATAATTGTAACACTATGTTTATTTAGTGTAAATTTGAAGTTATATTTTGATTTAGATATCAGAGTAGCTTAGTGGTTAGGCACAGGGCCGTGTCGTAGCTGAGTTAGTTAAAAGTGTTAACTATAAGGGTGGTATCCAGTAGATAACTTCCTTCCTCTACCCCCTGGTATGTCAGAAATGACTAGGAAGGAGGTCATAAAAAATGCAGGTTGGGGTGTAGATCCCAGAGCGCTCGGTTCTGAACATTGTGGGTTTGATTCCCACCTGGGGCAGTTAATATTTATTTTTTCCCGAATAATGAATCTTAACATTCCCACCTTGGTTAGTACGCGGCTGGTGCCATCAACTTTTATTTTGTGACGGTTTCATATAATAAAAATGACCCTCCACCATGCTTAGAATAAGGTGGTAACCTGTTGAGAACCCCCCTTCCCTACCCTTGTATGTCAGAAAAAACTAGGAAGGAAGGCATAGTATTAAAGAAGTCAGTGATGTTAGAAATTATTTCTAATTGTTTTTAAGACATTTTTATTTCATCCATTTTCTCATTAGTAAATTTAAAATTTTACCAAAGGTAGTTAAGCTCTGTATAAATATACTTTATAGGTTAAATCCTGTTTATATTCAACACACTTTTAATTTTGAATTGTTTTTGTCAAATGAGAGGCAGTCATTTTATATGTATTAAAAGGTCTGTTCTTGTTGTATCTATTTTCTCTTAATATTTTGATCGTTTCATGCTTTTTAGTAAATTATACCGAATTACGTAAAGTATTCTTGAATAAATCTATTTAAACTTTAAATATATTTTTTCAATTTTTTGAGACTGGTAATTATTTATTAAATAAATCAAAATTGTATCCTTGTATAGTCTCAACACTTTTATTTCATCAATAGTCCAACGTTTCGGCCATCCTCAAGGACAATCTAAATATTTAACAACTTATATTATATATTCATTTGTAACATTAAAACAACAGTTAGTGTCACTATTATTAGTGATAATGTTGTTGTTTTAATGTTACAAATGAATATATAATATAAGGTGTTAAATATTTAGATTGTCTTTGAGGATGGCTGAATCGTTGGACTATTGTTGAAATAAAAGTGTTGAGACTATACAAGGATACAATTTTGATCTATTTAAACTTTTTAATCGGCTAGATTTATTTAGCTGTCCATATTTACTTCTAACATTGCTGTTATTTTGCTAAATAAAATTACCTTGGGAAAAGTTGTTTTTTTTTTTTTTGTTTTTTTAATGTGCATATTATTGTAAGAGCATATCTCAAAGTGATTAAAGTTAACTAATAGATTACTTTGCAAATAATTTTCTAATTAAGTATTAAACAGGAATCTAATTATTAATCTGAGTCAAGATAGCTACTGTTTGAAAGCATTTCTAATGTGATTAGAAATAATCATTTTATCACTGCATGAATAATTTCATAACTAATTGATGAATATAATTGTAATTATCAATCTGATGGAGACCCGGAATTGAATTTTCGCCTTGAAGTAATTAAAATAATATGGGGAAAATAATTTGTTTTGTTTTTTCCTAACCATTAAAACTAATTAAAAACTGGATCTTATTTTGACATTATCTTATGAAGATGCAAAAATTTTATCATGGTGATTGCCTTTTATTGCTTATTTTACTGTATATCTCCATTTGATCATTTAATTTAAATATTTAAAATAATTATGTTTTTATTAAATTAAAAATAGTTATATTTTATTAAAATAATAAAAATATATAACATAATTAATCAACAAATATTTAAAAGTATTGAGATGTAGATAGTTGACCGTAGATTACTGATTGGAGAAGATGGTTAGGGGGTGCGGTAAGCAAAGAAAAACATGAATAAACAAAAAAATATTTATTTATCCTGATGTTTCGACCTGAGTTTCATGTTTCATCAGGGCTATAGAAAAAAGAAGTAACAACCATCATTTAAAAGTATTATCAAAATTTCCAATTTTTCAATGTTTCTCGATTTAATAAATATTCTAATTCAAGTCTCCTTTTCCTGTTTTAACCAAATGTTTCATTTTCATTTTCGGGATTTAGTGGGGACAGGTTGGCCAGGAAGGATTGACTTGTATGATCCCTTTTACTGCATATTTGAAGTTAATAATTTTATTTTAGTGCTGAAAAGATACTAAAAATTATCATCAGAATTATTATTGTTATAAGAATTATCTCCAACAATAGTTAATTGTTATTTAGGTTTATTAACCCCCTCCGAAAAAATGAAATATAAAAATCATCGTATATAATTTTAGCTTTATAATAACCTAAATTGATGGATGAATCACAATTTTGAATAAATAAATATATATGTAAGGCGACAAATTAATATAATCATTGAATAAATTAATCATCCTTTTTAAAATAAAGACACTAATTAAATTGTGAGTATTCAGTTGTAAAAAATTAATTATATTATGAACTATTTAGTAAGTCTATTGAATAAAATAAAAGTTAATTTAAAGAAGTGCTAAACTGTAAACAAATATTAGTATTGTTATAGATTTTTTCTTTTCATAAAGGTTATCCCTCTATGCATGTTTACTAACTTGTACAAATTTTTAAATTTTGGTTGGTCAGAATATTGGAATTTAGTCTATATTTGGAGGGTATTTATTTTCTAACCTGCATTGCACCTAACTCTAAAATTTCTATTGAATGGAGTAATCCCCCCCCCCTGGATTCTGGTTAATCTAAGGGTAAATCAAATTTTATGATGAATCCATATATGGTATTTATTTTGGCCTGATGTAAGATGTAATCGTAAAAAAAACTGAATACAATTTTTTATGATTTTTGATAATTTGTGCAGAAAAATCAAAAAGAAACATATTGAACAAAATCATTTTAGAATACAATTTCCTATAAAAATCTGTTGTTATCATTATCCGTATTATCAATAGATTTTTTAAAATTTAGCCCTAAAGATGTCTGAAATGTCAACTACCATAAACTTATTTTTTAGTTTTTATGTTGGCCATAACATTGTATTTTCCCATGAGTAATTAATTATTATTAATAATAGCCTTTTTATTAGCCTATAACTTCTTACGTATTTTTCATTGGCACGTCTACTTTAACTATTTTTTTTATTAGTATTTCTTTATTACTGGCTAAGCTTGGTTATTTTAACATTTTTTAGTTTTTATGCTTTGACCATTGAACAATTATAAATAAGAAATATCAGTTTATAAAAGATAATTAAATAAAAACAATATTATTGATGTAATTAAAGAATGAAAGAGAAAATAATAATCAAAAACAAATGATATTTATAGAATTAATAAATTTTATTACTGTACATTAGTAAAATGACCTGATCATTGTTTTGTTTAACTGGGCTAAATTGGAAACAATTATATTTCTTATTGTGTGCATATTTATTCTTATGATTTATTATATTTATTTATTTTCTTAATATCTCTTAAAAAAACATTTCATTTGATCTAAAATTTATTGATGTAATGACCCTTTATGATAAATTTTTCCTTGAGCATTGCTGCAGAAACTTCACTATGGGGGCAAATTTTAAAATTTCTTAACTTATTGGGAGGGAGGAAGCAAAATTTAAAATTACCCAACTTATTAGGAGGGGCAAATTTAAAATTTCCTTACTTACTAAAGGTCTAGGGGATCATTTCTGTAAATTTACCATTTTATTAAACATTTTTTGTAAACTGTCCCTCCTAAATAGTGTTTCTAAGAAATTTTTATTGTAACAATTTCTTTTAATAATATTTTACCATAATTTTCACTGATTTGAGGTTGGTTCCAATATCTCTAATTGTCCATTTTTGGGGATTTTCAAAATATTTAAGTTTACCTTCTCTTTTCCCCATAATAGGCATCCCTTAATTTTTCCAAACAAAAAAAATTGTTATATGAGATAATGCTCAGTATGTCAGATTAGCGCCACCCGTAGCCTAGGTGGTTGAGACGCAGGTCCTAGCAATCTGAGAACTGTGGATGGCTCTGATTTAAATTTAGCCTGGGGGATTGACTTTTTTGATTAAGTGGCGGTCCCACAAAAGGAAAAACAATTTATTTAATATTTCTGTGGAATAGTATTCTTCAAACATTTCAGTTATTATTTCTAATAAGGATAAAGTAAAATATTATAAAAGTGAAAAAGTTTTTTGAATTATTTAAATTATTAATATAAAGTGTTTACTTTGAATAAATGATAAAATAAAAAACTAAAACTATAAACAAATTAAAAAACAAAATTATTATGATGTATTGCATCCTTTTAAGTTGGTAAACTTTTAAGTATTAATAGATGATAAATTTCTGTAATTTGTTAAATAGAATGTTTTTGTTTATTAATCTTTGTTGAAGTAATTATTTATAAAACTTGTTGTGCTAATATACCTCAGGAATAATTAGTGAAAAAAAAATGATTAAATTATCTTACAAAACTAAGGTTTTCTTTTTTTTTTTTTGTTCTTAACATATTTTAAATATAATAATAATATGCCAAAATTTATCAGTCATTTATTCCATAACCTTTAAACATTTAGGTACAGTTATTGGACCTACCATTTTTTATAGAAGATACAATAACCTTTAAAAAATAAATGTTAATTATACATATTTATTAGTATTTCGCAAACTACTTACAAAAATATGCATTATATATGTATGTATTGTTGAGAAACTACTCATAGGACTCCATTTCATAATAAAGTATAAATTATTACAATTAGTATTGTATATAAAAATGATTGACCGTTACTGAATATGAAGAAGATGGTCGGGTGTGCTATCTAAAAGGAACAAAAAATAGTTTTATTCGCTGATTTTTTACCTCACTTCGCAGTGCTTCATGAGGGTTAAAAAGATATAAAGCATTTAAAACTATGTTGACAATGTAAGATAAGATGATAGTGAAATAAACTAAGGTGGAATTAAAAATTATGTAAATATAAATAAAAAACTCAAATAAAAATGAACAAAAAGAAATAAAAATAATATATACAACAACAGGTTTCATAAGTTAATAAGTACATATAAGTTTTCCGTCTCTTAGTATATACAATGTTTTTTTTTACTTCTCTTATATCTACTTTTCTATTTTTTGTGTTATTACATCTCTTGTTCATTTTAAGTCTAATACTCTATGTTAATTCTTTTTTACATATAATTATTGTTGTAAATATTATTTTTTATATTATTTTCCACTTATATTTACATAATTTTTAACCCCACCTTAGTTTACTTTGTCATCTTATTATATTACATTGTCAATATATTAATAGTTTTGTATTTTTTTTTTTTGCCATGTTGGTAAATAAATAGTTACAAAATAGTTTCAGTGGTCAAAAAAAAGCTAGAAAAATAGAACAAAAAACTAATTATTAGGTTTCTAGTTTTATTTTAGGTCACTAATTTTATTAGGTTAATGATAAATAGTTTTTAGGTTGCTAATTCTATTTTAGATCACAAATTTTATTTGGTTACTATTTTTGTTAGATTTATGATTTTTATTTGGTTACTAGAAATAGTTTTTTCTGTTATTTTTGTACCTTTTTTTTACCATCTTCGTAAAAGTATCACATATGGTCAACTAATAATCTTCCAATATTAGTCTTTTTGTTAGTACTTAGTTTAATTTTGGTGACTTGTTCAGTGCTATTTGTAATTGTTTTTACTTTTTAACAGCTATATCGCTTACAGTTGTTCTCATTATGGAACAAAAAGTATTAGTTATTGTACTTAGTAACTGATACACTTGTACTTATGAGCTAATACTATTAGCTTCCATTATGAAACATGGCCCTAGTAGCATTCCGGGGATGGATCTATTTATAAAAAAGTACACGAAACAATTTTATTTTCAAAATTTATCGAGGACACCAAGTAATGACTAAAAAGTAAAATTATAGGATTTAGGTTTTTTGATTGATGTGATTGTAGAGGGATATATACATATCTATTTCTGGGTCATCTGCAACAAGTATAATATTAAGTTTTTGTTAATATTTGGATTTTAGGCGAATTCTATAGTTTTGTTGAACAATTTATCTCATTATGTTTTTGAATAGGCATGATTATTGTAATTAAAATGAGGCTTTTTGAATGTTTCCACTGTGTCCTTCTATTTTTCTAAAGTAATTTATGAATTTCAATAAAGTCACTGGATGTGTTTAATAACTTTAAGAAATTTTAGTATGTTATACTTTTAAGTAAAAAAAAAAACTTATATTTTCTCCCTTGAATTTACGTGGAGGTTAATAAGTGTGCATGCTATTGTTACTTGAAGCTATTTACAATTGTATTCTAAATTTTTTACCAATAAACTTTTTTTTTCTGTAATGAACCTTTATATTTTATTAGTAACTGGTATGAATGCACGTTATACACCAATTTAATAATTTCTATTATCTTGTTATTGTTAAATTATCATTTCTTCAATAGTATTCATATTATTTAGAAAAATAAGTTTTATTATAAGTTTTTAGTTTTCTTAAATGAATATTACAGACTAATTAGGGTATGTTTGCTCCATACTAGGTATGTTACTCCATGTTGCTCCTAATTGTAAAAGTTTTCAGAAAAATATTGATATTTTATTTTATAATTATTTTCTGTTCTGAATTACTTTGGGTTTAAATTAAAATTTATTTTTACATCTGTTTTGAACAATGAAATTATTTAAATTTTTTAAAAATTAATAAGTACCTAATTTCAGTCGTAAAGTTTGCAATCCTACACACCAAAATTAAATAACAAAAACCAGTGGTCACTTTATTGTATATTTAAATGAATTATTTGTGTTGTGCTAAAATTTGTCAATTATATTACATTACAATTTATTTGTTGCTTGTTAAAAAACTGATATAGTAATCAAATTTAACTTACCGTGTGTAACTTATTTGGCTCATCACAATTTTAATGTATTTTCCTCTAAAACATTCTATCAATATGGTTGGTGTCACAAGGTTAAATGAATTTTAGATAGATATTAAAGCTTGTTCAGTGCAATCCAACGCACCATCATTGCACTACACAATCTCTCGGAAATTATCAAAAGCTTTATTAGTGAAACCAACTTTAATCATCTAAGAAGATAAAAAGTCTATTTAATAAGTTTAATTCAAATGATATTAATACTTATAAAAACTTTTCAAAAACAAAAGAATGCTATTTAAAGTACAACTGATGGTGTACTACTCCCCTCTCCTTACCCAAGCTTCTGCATTATTTGATCACATCACTGGCCTTGGAAGAACTTACATTACCAAAATTCAGTTTCCGATTTAATTTTAAAAGTTAAAACATAGATTTTTTTTTTACTTACCTTACAAGGTTTTGAAAAGTGAATGCTAAATTAAAAAAAAAAATACAATTTCAATAGAAATCTAGTTTATTGTTAAAATAAAAATGCCCTTTTTAGGTTGCAACAAATATTTACACTTTATATATATATGCTTACATCTATATATAGATTTATTTATATAGCAAGAAAATCTTATAATTTTAAGTCCGCAGATTTCCAAGCACTTTTATTATACACAATAATTATATATACATACATATACAT
>NW_027113503.1:136991-148840 GCF_000696795.3 Halyomorpha halys
TCACAACCGACTAACGGAACAGTTAAAGAGATTTTTTTTTCCATGGAGGACTGAAACCTGGTTTTTCTTTATTCCTATATATTTTTCAATAAATTAATATTAACAAATACAATTTATTATACAGTGAGTGAAAGCTTAAAATTCTCAAATATTTTAAGGTTATGTCACATTGTCTGATTCCATTTTAATGTCCGTTTCAGAATTAATATCACCATTCATATGCTGGTATGGCATGTCCACCTCGGTTTCACTGTCTGACATATCACTCGACTCTGATGAACTAGAACTATCACTTTCAGAATCTTCTGAACTTTCGGGGGTCAGTTTTCTTGTTTGCTGCCGAAGCTTCTCATTCTCGTGGATAAGTTCTTCATTCGCATGAACAAGCTTGCATATTTCTGATTGAAGATACTTTTCTTTTTCATTAGATGTATTGTTTTCACTCTCATTTTCTTCTGTTGTGCTTCTGCCTCCTAACCTCTTTTCAAGACAATCAAGTTTATCTTCAAGCTGTAAGACAGTTTGAATCAAATCAGACTTAGACATAGCTGCTAAGCTTTCCACATGTAGATCTTGGTAGGTATTCGAAAATTCTTTTGTGAGAAATTCTTCTTCATCTTCTGGGGAAGAATAAAATTCTTGATCAGATTCAGCACTAGTAAAACTAGCATCCCGAACGCGACCTGTCCTTTGAGTTTCGGCACCAACTGGATTATCGGCCCTATTTGCAGCAGAAACTGCCATGAGTTTAACATCGAAATCTTGCAAGTCGTTATGGTCTTCAATTAGAAACTGATTTGAATTGTATGGAGCCACTGGTTGTTTGTAACTGCGTGGTTTAATGCTTTTCTTACCTCTGACCTCCATTGATTTGTTGTACGGTGCTTTCCTCTTGGTTTTTCTCCGCCTCGTTTTTCGCTTCTTGTCCAACTGTTCAATAACACGACTCACTTCCCTGCTAGCTACGTCGGACTCTAGCTTCACCTGGTGCCCGCTAGTGGCGCTGACGTCGGCAACACTCCTCGCCGTCCGACATTTTAGCTCTCCAACGGCCATCTTATTTCGCACTATATTTTCAACTTTTTCAGACATTTTAAGCACATATGAAAAAAAAAAATTATGCGAATGCTAAAGACACACCAAAACACAATGTATAATGTCACATAATAAAACACAAATAACAGTGAAATACGTAAAAGGCAGCTCCACCTTGGACGTGTCTGTACTGCTAGACTGTTCTAACAGGAATGAGAGCTTTTGTATATCTCCGCTTGAAACTGGCGGCGCTTTACGTCGTCCCTATAGAAATACTTAACCTGCATTATTTGCTAGACTTATTGGAAATATGTCCTCTTCTTTATTAACTATAACGTGGTATTTTCTCATAGAAACAACATGAACAATGGCATTAAAAACAAAGTTCTAAAACAATCAAAAGTAATTTCTTGAAGTGCCAGATGGCTTTTTATTTGGTTAGAATTCAATTAGGCAAATGTTTTGAATTTCTATTAGTGCACTGATTAATATTTTGATTAAAAATACTATTTTACTAGCTGTTCAACATTGTTAATTTAAATTTTACCCTTTACTTTTGAATTTATATAGTAATGAGTCTATTATTTTTATTATGATAGTATATTACATTAAAAATACATTGCGTTTTTTATATAATTTATTATTTTAACTGCCATTAAGGTTTCGATAAATAATTATTGTCATTTCAATTAATTTAATTGGGAGTTTCTATTCATTTACTCACCATGTATATAAAATTAATGTAGTGTTTTTAATCTTATTTTGGCCACCTAAGCTGAAATTATAAATACTTATTATCTCTGTTATATCCATTTTTTTAATCGATCTATAATATTATAAATGTACAAATATTTGTTTTAAATGATTGTATGAACCCCTAATTATGTTCATTAGTGTTGCAATAATGTAGATAAGACTTTTTAAGTTTTGTTTTCATGGTTAGTTTTGTTATATTATTTGTTATAAATACGGTATTATGGTAGTGGATATTGTTTGTACCATTTCAATTTTTGTTTTTTATAACTATAAATAAATAAAATTAGTAATGTATAAATGGCTTAAATTTTTATGGTATGATTTAAACTCTTCTCTCTCCTTCTATATGTGTGTTTATAATTTATGTTCAAAGGCCTGATGTATGATGTAAATTTTTTTAATATTAAGTTATCAGGTACATCAAAGAATTTATTATGCTTAGTTAGTTTTTAAATTTTTTTTTCTTAAACCGTTTGTTTTTAAAGACATTGAATTCTCATATTTGTTTGTTTTCTTCTTTGAAATTTCGAATGATTTCACATTCAGACTTAGGGCTTGTCATGTTTCTCAACCTGCTCCTAGCTGCTGATTTGTGGCCATTATTGAGTTAGGTAATTTAATATGCATATTACCTTTGGAATTGTTTTGGACAAATGCTTTGTTCTTTCTAAAAGGTTAGTACAATTAAAAATATTATTTTCTGCGTTGTCTGGTTTTAATGTATTAATTATGTTTTGTGAGATGTTATCTTTTAAGGGAGAAACATGTCCTAATGCAGGAAATTTTTATTCGAAATCTATCAAATCTTAATTGTTGAAATTATAATATCTTTACATAATGAAAACATCGACATCAATTCTTAGATTTTATGTATTGTTTATAAATAGTATTAAATTCATAACTGAAGTAATTTTTAACTAGAAATCAATAATTCATTTCATTCATTATTTCTTGAATACTAAGGAACTTGCTTAATAAAAATTATTCGTCTCTTCATTTTTCATAATTTATTATTTTGGTCCTCTTTACTAAGTGTGAAGCAGTAGTAATTGATTTTAATTAAGATATAAAGTTTAATGATATAATTTTTATATTCATTGTTAATGTAATACTGTAGGTAATTGTTATTATTAATAAGATGATTAAAAAATCAGTTCAGAGGCTACACTACCTAATTTTGGAAGTAATGGTTAATATGGAAGTTATTAAAGTCTAAACAGTTACAGGTGGCCGGTTTGTCACCGGTTATTGTCATTAATGCGCATGCGCTTGTTCTTATTAAGGATTATAATGGTATCTGGGGCTTATCAAGTAGTGTAGTAGTTATTTTTCTACCATAACTCTATTTTCTATTATCATATAGTTAAATTAATAAAAATAATGGTTAACATATTGATTATTATTAGTTAAGCATTAATAAGTAGTGGTTGAATATTGGTATTTATCAATATTTTGAAAATAAGTGCTTTTACGAGGATAATAGTGTTATTCTTAAAATAAAATAAAAAAAGTAACCGGTTAGGTACTATAAAATTTCATATCCCCCTGATTATGTTTGCCCGTTCTCCATATTTAAAAATATGTTATATAGATTTTTATTTTTCACCATGATTCGTTATTTAGCTTATTCCTAATAATTGAATATTCCTCTAAAATAAATAATTTTAATGTATTTAATTAGGTTTTAGGCGTACGGTGAACTAGTGCCGTCATTATCAACTTGGCTACGTAGTTAGGATATTTTGAATTAAATAAGCGTTATAATTAAATTGTAACATGGCTCTTTTTTTCTTCGTTTTTGCTAAAGACCTTCCTTTATCTTTTACTAATTATATTATAATAATGAGTCAGTTGTTGACTGTGGATATTAAGTTTGGGGGTGCGACAAGTAAAAACTACTAGTGCCAACATTTCGGCCGTGATATCAGGGCAGAAAATTTGTGACAACAATAACAATTAATGATAGTTATTGAAACGACCTATTTTCGTTGTGCTCAAGGTTTATTATTATTTTTTCTAATATGTTAATATAAGTTAAATACTATTTAGAAAGTTATAAAGTATATATGTGTCATTTTTCAAGTATGGAATTCGCACATAAAAACTATATACTTAAGGGTTATGTATGCAAAAAATAAAAAATAATAAGAAACATGTTTATATCGGAAAATGATTGTTGTGAGTAACTTAAACTTCTTATCAGGGGTCCCTAACCTTCTACCCGCTTAGTATAACCTGTACCTACAATCACCATGGAATGTTTTGTTTTATGTGCTGGCGATTTGTCAATAAAGTATTCTATACATTACTAGTAGACCCAGCAATGCTTCGCTATTGCTATATTTTAGAATGTATATACATTAATTGAACACTATATCAATATAAGACGGTTACTATAGTAACATAAATGGAAACTGCTTCGCAGTGTAATCCCTGATACTGGTCCAATTGAGGTAATTTTTCCTTATTATTTTAGATAATTTGATTGTATATGATATTGTCATACGTATACTACTTAAAAAATGAATAGTTTTTTTTTAATAACCCTCATTGTTCTTCAATGTCAATAATTTTCAATTTCTTTGAAAAATTGTATTTGAAGGTTTCAGACTACCTTAAAACGAATATAACTTGTTTCCCCCCCCCCAAAAAAAAAAAAAAAAAATTGACCTATGTTACTGAAATCCTTAACAATCGAGACAAATCGATTGGCATATTATAACTATGAAAAAATGAATACTGTCTCAGCTACACACTAAAAATGCTTAGTTCTTTTTTAAAACTTTTTTTAATATTTAGTAATTAATTGGCGATGCAAACAGAACTGAAAATATTAATTTATTTATATTATATCACTTTCTGTTTTCTTAACAGTCTTTATTATTATTTTTCATTCAAGTGTTTATTGTTGAATGCAGATTGGAAGTGAAGAAAAGATGGTCGGGGATACGGTCAATAGAGAATAATAAACACAGATAAATGAAACTTATTTTTTTATTGCCACGTTTCGGCCTGAATTTCGGGACTGACGACAAAAAACGAGATAAGTGAAAAAACAACAAAGGAACAGCAAACTAATAAATTAAGTAGATGACATCTTTAATTAATATAAAATCTTTTAGTCTCATTGATCACCTTCTAACTTCCTTGTTGTATATATATTTTTTTATTTTTTGTTCAATATATGAGGGTTCTTATCTCGTTATTTTTGTTTTCAGCTCTGATGAAGGTCTGAAATTTCGGCCGATACGTCAGCACAAATAAAACATGTTTCATTTGTTTATGTTTATTATTCTATTATGACCATTTAGAAATAAAATAGTATTAATATAAAATAAACAATGATAAAAATATTAAAAAACAAGGTAAACTATGGGGTAAAAAGTACAGGAGATGCAATAACAAGTAAAAATAGAAAAGTTGATTAGAGAAAACAAAATTTAACACACTAACGGAAAGGAATTAAGTAAGTCGAGATTAAATAAAGGTCGAGAAAGGATAAATAAAAATACAATAATAATAAATAAGTAAATACAAAGTTGTAAACTATTTCTGTATTCATTTGACCGCAATCCTGACCATCTTCTTCATAATTTTTTTTTTTACTTTATGTTTTGTTTATCACTTAAAGCAGGGATTATCATTAGTAAATAGGCGAGTGACTCGTCACGTGACATAGTAAGACCTCCAATGAGGGAGTTTGGTCTCTCTGAGTGAATTATGACCTTACCCCAGTCATAACCTGTTTTCTACGGAGTTAGGTACTTCACCCTCAGGTAACTTGCCTGAGTCCGGTAAACCTCGATTTTCCCTGTTGTAAATCATAGTGGTGAGGGAATAATTATGAAATGACATTTGAAAAGAGCCGCTATTCCTTTTATATTTTCTGATGGATTAAAATAAAAACTATATCAGTTTATTATATACATATGTATGTATAGTTGACCGTGAAAATTTAAATATAAGAAGATGGTCAGGGTTGCGGTCAAAAAAAGAACAAATAGTTTATAACTATTTTAATGTTCGACGTTTCGCCCCACTTTGCAGGGCTTCATCAGGGCTAAAAAGATAAAAAAAACTGAGAATATTACTACAATAAGGTAATTAAAGGTAGGATAAATATTATGTAAAAATAAAGTGATAAGAAATTACATATAAATAAAAGGAAGGAAGACATAAAGACCGCACCCGGACCATATTCCTTTCAAAGACATAAAATAGTATCAATATAAAATAAACTTTAATAAACAATGATAAGAATAAAAAAATAAGTAACAATGGTAAGAGTAAATTTTTTTTTAAAAATTCGATTAAATTATCATACAATTTAATATCATTATTATTATTTTTATTTATATTTATTCTTTCAAGACGTCTATTTAACCTCTACTTTCTTTTTTTTCCGTATTGTTTTTGTTTTATGTACGTCTCCTGTACTTTTTTAACTGTATATTTTACGTATTTAAAAAAAAAAATTTACTCTTACCCTTGTTACTAATTTTTTATTCTTATCATTGTTTATTCAAGTTTATTTTATATTGATACTATTTTATGTCTTCCTTTTTTTTATTTATATGTAATTTCTGATCACTTTATTTTTACATAATATTTATCCTAGCTTAAATTACCTTATTGTTGTAGTATTGTGAGTTTTTTTTTTGTATCTTCTTAGCCCTGCAAAGTGGGGCAAAACGTCGAACATTAAAATAGTTATAAACTATTTGTTCTTTTTTCGCCCGCAACCCTGACCATCTTCTTATATTTATATCAATTTTTTTATTTTGGAACAAGATAGTTGACTGTATAAAGTAGATTGTAAGACAATAGTCCGGCTGACCGTCAATAAAGGTACAATAATAGTAGAAAAAACTATTTATTGTTAACTATTGTTTCTCCCCAGTTTGCAGGGCTTCGTCAGGATTACATGATCTCAAGATGATACTAACATTGTAAGAACTGACAAAATATTAAAATAAGAAAATGTGTAAAACAAAAAAAATTGTTTACATGTTTTTGTATATTTGTGTTAATGTTCTATCAGTTTTTACAATTTTTGTATCTTCTTTTCATTTAGCCCTGACGAAGCCCTGCAAAGTGGGGCGAAACGTTGGTTAACCGATAGTGTTTTCTACTATTTTGGTACGTTTATTGACCGCTGCTCGGTCTATCTTTTTTTTTTTTATTTATTTATTTAATACTTACCAGATCGGCCAGTCTTCTGGTCGAGGTTGGGTTTCCTAAGTTGTAGGTCACTGCTCCTTTAACTGTCGGCAACTGGGAGTGGAACTTCATGAACCGCTTTTTTGTATATACTGTCTTTCTATCTTCCAACAATATAACAGTTTTTGATCTAAAGTCCGTTTAGTATATTATAACAGACACTGATAATGGGCTTTGGTCCTAACAATAAGATGCATAAATTTAAAATAAAAATAATAATGTATTATAAGAGAGAGAAAGAAATACTTTATTCATTCATGCTGCCCAAATACATCGGGTTACATTACACAGCATACTGATCAATCCGTTACTGGACAAATATAAGTTACATATTTTTACATGATATAATATAATAGATAGATAACATTTTTTTTTTCTTCCACAGTTTTCCTTTACAATTAATACCAGTCTACAAACTAACTTCAAGTTTTTCGATTTATTCCTTTTTTTTCTTTCCCTTCCATTTCACAACCCCTATTTCATTTGATCAACAAATTCCCCTATATAACAAATATTTAAAATAATAAAGTTATAACTAAAACAACAAATAAGATATGCGATGCATGCATGCCATCCCACTTCTGGATAAACTCCCCTACTCATTAATTTCCATGCATGTGGTGGTGTATGATTCCCAAGGAGTCAAGTATTATATTTTCTGTCAACCTAGCCACGTCCTGGACATCGACCCCGAGCTCCTCCATGAAGCTCCTAGTTATGCTGGGAATCGTTCCACGGGCTCCGAACCAGAGGCCTCTCACGTTGAAGTCTCGTTCTCCGAAGCCCTCAAGGAACTTCTCCTTGAGGAAAGGGATACATTTATCGTAGATTTCCTTCTATTCCCTATCTACCTTATTTACCTGGTCAAGGTCGTTATTTTAATATCTCACGGTGGGATCCAGAATGATTGACGAATTCCCTTTCTTAGGGAAAGCAACAATATCCGCATATCTTGTGGATCCATCCGTATCTACGCAGTAGACCTCGTCAAATCAGGCTAAATCTCTTTCTTTTAGGAGATTCATTAACTCGTACTTCACTCTATGATGTCGGAGTGTTATGAGGAGGGAGTTGTTGGGGCTTTTCCCCAGCACATGTGCTGGTGTTTCCGGTTCTCTGTTGCATTTACGACTGAGGGACTTAACTTCTCTATCCTGTCCGCTGACACCTGGAACTCCACGTAGGGGTGCATAGTCTGTAATAAAACATTGAAAAATAAATAAGATGATAATAATAAGCAAAAAGAAAAAACGAATAATGTTTTTGTAAGTATTGCGTTTAAATGAATATTGTAAGCATTCGATAATTTTTTGTACTAAATGTAAAAAAAATAAAATAATAATAAAAAGGAAACGAATAAAATAAAACCATCTATCAAATCAGAAACCATAAGGTAATAACTAACTTCAAATAAATTTAAGATGGCCAGTAAGAACAATTAATGTTTACTTTTAAATATTTACAAGTGTTAAATGATTATTAGAGATTTAAAATAAAAAAAGGCTACTAAAAATTAATCTTGTAACAAATCACTAATTCTTATAAATAATAAGTTGTCTTCTAGAGGAGAGAAAACAACTGTATTCAAAAAAGTTGTACTGGCCAACTGTATTGGGTTGCTAAATAAACAGCTTACTTATATCAAGTCAGACAAATTTTATTTTGTTTTATTCTTATAATGTATAGGTATTGTACAGTTCATTAAATATAATATTATATATATGGTAATGCATGATATGTTTATCTGCTATTCTTATATGTTTTTCTGTCTATTTTATTTGTGGTTTCCTTAGTCTTAGTTTTTCCTCCCTGTTATTTATTTATATGACTAATTATATTTTCTCCCTTAACCCAATATATCTTTTTTTTCCTCTTTAAAAAAAAATAGAATTAATTACAATTAAATTTGTACCGCTACAACCTATGAAAATGTAAGGCTGTAGTACTTTGTAAGGATGTACTGTTAACAGACTAACGATTGTGCAAGGAGGTGATTTGGTCAGAATCACGCTCGAACGCCAGATTTTGACCCAATTAAGAGTAACCCCTTCATGAGGCTGAGTGAACACCAGAGGGATGCCTTACTCACTGGTCTGAGTACCAGCTTCAGTGAAATAGTAAATAATTATATTTTAGGAAGATAGTCCGGGTGGCGGTCAATAAACGTATCAAAATAGTAAAAGAAAACTATTTATTGTTAACCAACGCTTCGCTCCACTTTAGAGAGTTCCGTCAGGGCTGTCAGATTGAATCAGCGAACAACTGTTAGGACTTTAGTCGCTGACTGTGTTTCAATCTGACAGCCCTGCAGAGTGGGGCGAAAAGTTGGTTAACAATAAATAGTTTTCATTTGCCATTTTCATACCTTTATTGACCGCTACCCGGACTATCTTCCTACAATCTACTTCATACGGTTAACTATCTTTTTCCTATAGTAAATAATTATCTGGCACTGCCGTTTTTGAACCCGGGTCCTTGGAGTTAGTAGCACAGTGCCTTATCAATGAGCTACCCACTCCCAATATATAATAAAAATTTTAAATAAAATAACTATAAAAACACATAAAAATCTATCGTATTTTCGCATATAAGAACTACTCAATTAAAATGATAAAAACAATAACTTCAACAATTATTTACAAGGATACTATTGTATGAATATGCATACATTCAAATACAGATACTAGGGGTATTCAAGATGTGTTAAATGTAAAATATTTTACCATGTTAAATGTTATTAGTATAGGATTGTAAGCAGCTCAATTTCATATCATGTTAAAAGTGAACTGCATAAGAGCTTCTAGCGGATTTTCTGAGCAACTTGCTTCATAACCTTTCCTTCCAAAACTTCATGTTACTGTTTACTTCTAAGTTTTGATTAAAGTAATTTATTACAACATGCCTGATGTGAGCGAAAAGTGAAAGTTGTATAAAGGTTTGGCTACTGAGTTTCTTGTTGATACTCTAACTTGTGAGGAACAGAATCAATATGAGCTAATTGACAACTGGCATTACATTATTATTATTGTCATTCATTGGTTTGTTAGTTATGAAAACATCCAAAACAATACTATCACATTCAAAACACAAACTACGAGCAAGTAACCTAACAACAACAATGGTGACGAGCTCAGCTGGTCTGTTGCGTGACATCATTCTCTATTTAACAGGCCTACTAACAGACTCTTATCCATGCTATATGTTATATTGTTTTAACATGGTATTTCTCCATTTAACATTAGTTTTTTTCATTTAACACGCTTTAACATGTCAAACTAAAGATCATGAATACCCTAATAAATATAAAATTTAAAAAAGTAATAAATAATAAAAATAAAATATTCAATACTCTCTTTCCCTATTTATTCTTTATTCCAGAATTCAGCTCTGATCTTTAAGGAATAGTCTTCCAAAATAAAATAATCTTGATTAAAAGAAGGATCTAACAATTTATATACACATTTATGGAATAAAAATGAAGATTAAAAACAATAATAATAATTTATATCAAATGAAAAAGTAAAAAGATAAAATAAATTTACCTATCTGCTTAATCCGTCCGTTGTTAAAAAAATATACTTATTTATGTTTAAAAGCAATTTCATAACATTTCTCTATGAAATGGTGTTTTGTTTAATTACTATTTCAATCACTTTAAGCGTCTTTATCGCTCACTTCTAATTAATGATTGATGTTTGAAGTGCGAAGTAATGTAAAACGAATAAAACTATTATTAAAGAAAGTTATTATGGTAGTAATGTTTGTAAACTGATAGTTAATGAATAAGAATCGTAACAAGGAGGTGAAACAAGTAAACAAAAAAAATAAATATATAAACAGGTAATCAGCGCTGGCCCTCTCTGAGAACTATTTATAAATCGTTATCTCAATTACTCTACTATTCATTGCAAATTATCCGAAATTATTTATAAACACCGATCTAATGTTTTTTTAATAATTATTAATATGTGTTGTAATTACTACATTGTTTCGGTCTACACACTTTTAGAATTAATTTTTCCTTCCTGCTAATTGCATTTTGGTAAAAAATAAACTGAAAGAAAAAAAAGTCTGTTGTGGTGAATAATTGATAAATAAATTTCATCCTATTTTAGTCTCGAAAACTTTTTTATTCCATTATAAGTCCGACGTTTCAGCCAATTCGGCCATCCTCAAGGACTATCTATCACAAAATAGCTTTTATTATACATTGATTTTTTGCAAATTTTTTAAAAATAAATAAATTTCATCCTATTTTAGTCTCAAAACATTTTTTATTCCATTATAAGTCCGACGTTTCAGCCAATCGGCCATCCTAAAGGACAATCTATCACAAAACAGCTTTTATTATACATTGATTTTTAGCAAATTTTTTTAAAATAAATAAATTTCATCCTATTTTAGTCTCAAAATATTTTTTATTCCATTATAAGTCCGACATTTCAGCCAATTCGGACATCCTCAAGGACAATCTATCACAAAACAGCTTTTATTATACATTGATTTATAGCAAATTTTTTTAAAATAAATAAATTTCATCCTATTTTAGTCCCAAAATATTTTTTATTCCATTATAAGTTCAACGTTTCACCCAATTCGGCCATCCTCAAGGACACTATCACAAAACAACTTTTATTATACATTGATTTTTAGCGAATTTTTTTTTTAATTAAATAAATTTTATCCTATTTTAGTCTCAAAACATTTTTTATTCCATTATAAGTCCGACGTTTCAGCCAATTCGGCCATCCTCAAGGACAATCTATCACATAACAGCTTTTATTAGGGGTACTCATGATCTATGTTAAAAGCGTGTTAAATGGAAAAACTCGTGTTAA
>NW_027113503.1:149467-152053 GCF_000696795.3 Halyomorpha halys
AGCTTTTATTATACATTGATTTTAAGCAAATTTTTTTAAAATAAATAAATTTCATCCTATTTTAGTCTCGAAAATTTTTTTATACCATTATAAGTCCGACGTTTCAGCCAATTCGGCCATCCTCAAGGACAATCTATCACAAAACAGCTTTTATTATACATTGATTTTAAGCATATTTTTTTTTAAAATAAATAAATTTCATCCTATTTTAGTCTCGAAAATTTTTTTATTCCATTATAAGTCCGACGTTTCAGCCAATTCGGCCATCCTCAGGGACAATCTATCACAAAACAGCTTTTATTATACATTGATTTATAGCAAATTTTTTTAAAATAAATAAATTTCATCCTATTTTAGTCTCGAAAATTTTTTATTCCATTATAAGTCCGACGTTTCAGCCAATTCGGCCATCCTCAGGGACAATCTTAATACAATTTTAGAACCATATCATTTAAAAAACAACTTTATGCCGGCTATTCTGTCCAGGTCTTTGATATGATACATTTTAACAAAGAATAAAATATGAATTTCAGCAGGTGAGCTTTTTATTCTCCTTTTCCTATCTTTCTTTTACCCCCTTCTCCTTTTCTATTATTTTCTTAATTTTCCTTACCCACGTTATCAGTTATGTTCACCATATATTATTATTGTTATGTTTTTTATTTACTTCTTTTGTCTAAGTTAACTTACATTTTTTTTCTTTATTCTAATATTATGCTTACATATTTCGTTAGTTGCATATATTTTCTTTCTCACAATTTTCTTTTTTATTTAATTTTTTTTCCATAATTTTTATTTTAAAATTATTAATAAACTAAAATATGAATATTTTCTTTACATTATATAACTTTAATTTTTTATTTACTTAATTATGTTAGTTTTACTCGCTTATTCATTATATTTTCCACTTCTTTCATCACTTTATTTTTATTAATTTCATTCTGTATAATGATTTACTCTATGTCATTTCTGTTGTATTCTTTGTTCTTAGCCCTGATGAAGGCTAGAAACTCTGCCTGAAACGTTGGTACTTTTAAATAAGTTATTTCAATTTATTTTTGTTATATTCTCCCCGCACCGCCAACCATCTTCTCCTCATATATATTATCCTCGGTCAATTATCTTCTCAACTTTAACAAAGAAGGCTGACTGTGATATAAACTTTTTAATTTTTAATTTAATGTGAACAATTGGCTAATAAGGGTAATTTGTGGACTGATATTAATGACTTGGGCAGAATAGCCTGCATAAAGTTGTTTTTTAAATTATGTGGTTCTAAAATTTTATTAAGATTGTCCTCGAGGATGGGCGAATTGGCCGAAACGTCAGACTTATAAAGGAATACAAAATGTCTTGAGACTAAAATAGGATAAAATTTATTGTTTTAAGAAATATTAACCAGTCTCAAGAAAGTGTAAAGATTTAGCCTTCATGAGGTCCTGCAAAGGTAAAACTTATTTTATCAGTGAACAGTTAATCTTGACTATTTTGTACCTTAATTGACCTCCATCCGGACCTTCCTACAATATATTTATTCCATATTTCATTAATTTCGGCCCTATCAGTAGGTATATGATCCAGGGAAATGAGCCTCACCACTTCGGCCCTTCCTTAACCACTGGTCATGTGACCTTGAATTTAAATTTAGAGCCTCACCATCTCGACCCAACCTTAACCACTCCTAACCTCAACCACCCACGTGATCATTAGGCAGTCTTTGAGAAGTCAGCATTTAGTCACGTGGTCTATGTGTGTTTGTTTATCCCCACCACACTTGAAGGGTAAGGAACCACTTTTTATACTATAACCTTCTTTCGGAATTTTTTGTTTGCTGCTGCTTGAGAGGCTTAAGGTTTAAATGAGGACTGAGTGTGCCCGTAAACATTTCTTTTATTTACCTCTCCCCCCCCAATCCATCAATAGGTCGGGTACCTTTTAGCTTATAACCTTTGACCGCCTTTTTTTCCTGTGCTGTTTGAAAGACTTGCGGGTTTGTTGGAGGCCGAGTGTGTCCGGTCGCCTTTTTGTATGCCGTCGCTTAATTAAAATGTTCTTACAATCTTCATTTTTCGTTCACCGCCATTTTGCAATCTCGCGAACAAAACAAGATCGTACACTGAACGGCTGAGCCTTTAAACATAAACAGCAATAAGAAATACTTTTAATCTTCCTAATAATTGTTTATCTAAATGCTTCTAATTGGCTGCCTGATCCTGTGATAGATTGAGGTTAGGAATGGTCAAGTTCATAATTTAAATCTCCCGCCATAGCTCACGTGACCAGTGGTTCAGATACGGTGGAGGTGGTCAGTCTCATTTCCCTGCGCCAGAACCGGCATAATATACCTACTCCTCCCTCTTGGCCAGTTCTAAACATTTTCCTCTTCACCACAGCCACATTATTAAAATATATTTTCATATGTACAATTCCTGAAAATATTTATTGCACATTATTTAATCATATATAGTTTTAAATAAAAAGTCTGGTGAGGTGCGTGCTTCCCATACCATCCTATATATGTCCCAAGTTTTTTAGTTTTTCAAGAGTAGATTGGAAGTGTTTTAAGTTATCGCTATTTTGGTGATT
>NW_027113503.1:152208-166419 GCF_000696795.3 Halyomorpha halys
TAATAATAATATATTAAGAACCGGTTATGATACCGGGAAAGATTGTGCGGTCACGGTTTTTCCCGTTCGTATTGGATATATCTATTTCTCCTTTATATATTTATCAAATTCAAAAATATTTTGTATTTATCCATTGTTTATTATTGCTAACTATGAGAACTCTTTATTCTTTCAAATAAAGAAAATTTGAAAGAAAATTAAAATCTCGTGGAAGATTTAAAAAAATTCCTCATTTAAACTCTGTCAAACTTTATCGTATCAAAATCACAGATCATATTACGAGACTTGTTAATTAGATTCATTCAAAAAGGACCTGTAAACGTGATTTCCCTCTAAAACTCGAATTCGAAATTTTTTACAATCATAATACTTCTCCTCCCCCCCCCCTCCGCTTATAGTACAGGAGCTGGGAAGGAAAAAAAGGCAGTTATGTCACCCCAATTTTTGATTACTTAATTGGAAATTAGGTATAATTAGTAGTTGAAATTGATGAATCTGACATGTAGGGAAAATAAAAAATGGCGGCCGTTTCAAAACATTAAAATACATTTATTTTTCATTCGGAGCTCTGTATCTTTAAAACCACTAACAACTCTAGAAAATCTAAGAGACCATTATTCAAAGAAGAGTAAATTTCCTGAAAAATTAGCCCTAATAGAGCTAATAGTTCTTGAGATATAGCTTTTTAAAAAGCAACATTTCATCAAAAGTTTACTGAAAAATTAGTAGTTAGTTAATTTATTTTGATAAATCTAGAAATGTTGCTTTTTCTTAGAAACTGTGAGCCGTATAGATGTCCATTAGTACTAAAATTATAGCTAGTTTAATGTACTATAAAGTACTTTATGACCTTTACCTTCGTAGGAATAGTAGTTTTCATGATATTTGCTAAAATAAATTGATTAATAGTTGTTCGAACGATAAGTTTGATTTATGGAAATCTTTATTTCAGAAAACTTTTAGAAGTGTCTATTAGCAGTCAAATTAAAGCTAGTTAAATCTACTGTAAAATAATTTAACTTTGTAGGATTCGTAGTTTTTATGATATTTAACAAAATAAACTCACAAAATGTTAATTTCTAGTTGTTTTTTTTTCGTTCTAGTAGTATAAAATGTTTGATTTTTGAAAAAAATATATCTCTAGACCCATAAGACGCACATATGTTTACCAGCACTCAAAATAAAGGAAATTTAATTTATTATATACTATTTTATGACACTTATCTCTGTGGGGTAGTAGTTGTTACTATATTAGCATATGAATGTAAATTTGGCACAGGCAAATTTGTTCGAACAACTATAAATCAATTTATTTTAGCAAATATCATGAAAACGACTATTCTAACGAAGATAAACTTCGTAAACTACTTTATAGCCCTACTAGCTTTGATATGAGTGCTAATAGACATCTGAACGTAGAATGGTTTTTGAGATATAGATTTTTCAAAATAAATTCACTAACTACTAATCATTCTTCAGTACGTTCTGTATTTTGATGAAATGTTGCTTTTTAAAATGCCATATCTCGAGAATTATTGAACGTAAATAGCTCTATTACGACTCATATTTTAGCAAATTTACTCTACTATGAATGATGTTATCTTATATTTTCTATTGCTGTTGGGAGTTTTAAAGATATAGAGCTCCAAATGAAAAATTAATTATTTTTAACGTTTTGAAACAGCTGTCATTTTTTATTCCCCCTACGTATACTTGGCAGACTCATCAATTTTGAATAGCAATTTTACATAGTTTTCATTAAAGTAATCAAAAATTTGGGTGAAATAACTGACTTTCTTCTCCCTTTGGCTCTTTACAAGTACTAAATTTTGCACATATATTTAAGAATATGTAAAAAAGGGTTTAAAAATTAGATTAATCAATAATTTTGTCAGATATTTTATAATAAATCTTCCATCGCAGAATTACGACCAATTTTATCACAGAAACGTATAGGATAATAGTTGTAGATAATCTAACTATCTTTCTAATTACTACCTCGTTTTTTAAATTTGGTCAAGTGCACTTTTTTTAAACTGATCTACTGCCGTGACTACAATGTATTTGAGTTATTTTTGTATTACTATCTAATGATAAATTCTTTTAATTTGTTTATCGGATCAAAGGTGGGTTGTAGATCACTAGAGAGGGGAGGTCTGAGAGAGTGTAATAGGAGAATAAAATTGGCAAATAAATTTAATAAGATTATCAAATGAAATAAAATTGTTAAATGGGGAAATAGAAGGAAAAAATATTTCTAATATATTGTATTTAGTGTATAGAAGATATTGATTGTAAAAGGATAAGGTAGAAAAAAAATTGTTCTTAAATCATGTAAATATATGTAGTTTGTAAATTTCCGATCATGGATTTATTGGTATGGTGTGTTTTATAGCAGCACGGCTAAATAAAGCATTTCTAAGAACTCAAATAAAAGAGTCCTATTAGAATGGAATAATAAAATCGTATGGAGAATGGGCCCAATGGTAGGATTCTAATAAATATATAGATTAGAAGGTCTCGAGGTCATCTTCTTTTTAGACACCTAGAACAGTGATTCCAACACTTGAAGCTACGACACACCAAGGGTGCCGTAAGGGAGGGGCACTTTCTCAAAATATTACTAAAACAAAGAAAAGAAAAAATGTTAAAATTAAAATGGTAAATATGCAGTGCATTCTAGGATTTCCTTCTTATTCTACATACTCAACCGCTCTTAAGGGGCCTCTACATGTTGGCCAAACCATGGCGAACTCAGACATGCGCGAGCATGAGGATGGGTGGCTTGTACGAGTTGGCCGATCCGTCGAGAGTCGGTTTTTTGGACACAGATCAAAGGGGTTCGTGAGAGCGCTCGTGTAGCATCTCCACCATTGTTCTTTGTCTAGTTGCAGCTGAGAGTTGTTAGGAGGTTGAAGGTGTTTGTTGTTACTGTTTATAATAAGTTTTATATTTAATCTTATTTATTTATATTTAATTTCCTTTCATTTTCTTTTTTTTGTAATAAAAATAATATAATCCCAGTGCAATGGCTGAAACCACTTATACGTCCGCCATCCATGCCTCTCTGAATAACACTGACATGTAGATGGCCCGCTCTTTGTTTACCGAGCATTTGTACAAGCTTTCGATTCGTGGCGAGCGGCCAACATGTGGATCCGCCTTTAGGATTAATACAGCAAAAAATATTTTTTTTTAGCTTAACAAGGATTCCGCGAAAATTCTTAGCTCAAGAAGAGTTCCGCGCCGAAAAAAAGTTTGGGAGGCCCTGACCCAGAAGAATTATCAGGAACTGAACAGGAAGCATGGTTAGAAACAAGTATGCGCACCAGAAGGACCTACCGAACGGATGAAGATCATTGGGAGCAGTGGGATGCGCAATCCCAGCGCGACCTACCCCACTGCTCGCACCCCGTATGCCAGAAATGGCAAGGGAGGGGGATAATAAAAAAAAAGTTAGAAACAAGTGGGTTTGTGTGGCTAGGGAGTTTATCATGGAAAGATTCTCTGGCAACATATGGCACATTGAGATCTTTATGAATGATTTTATTTCTGACAAAGTAAGGAGCATTGAGGTTTATTTGAAAACATGAATTCAATTTTCTAAATTTTATCATTTTAAATATAAATTGAGCAATTGCTGTCATTGTTCTTCTTCGATTACCAGGTCTTGTTTGCAAGAAAAATGGTCTACCTCGAAATGATGGTAGTTATACTAAATACCTGCTATGATACCATAGGCTTAAGGATTAATTTTGAGATTCCGTATCTTTAAGTGGTATTTTGCTTGCTCAAAATTAAAAAGAAAAAAAAAAATTTCGTCATGTAATGATTTTTTATTTCCGAAAAGGAAAATCCGCTACACAGACGGTTAACAAAATTTACAGTGTGTATGGCGATGGATCCTTAGGAGAAAACACCTTCCGTAAGTGGTTTGCTCAGTTCAGAATCGGAAATTTTGACTTGAAAGACGCAAAGCGCTCGGGTCGTCCTTCAACTGTTGATGATGACCAAATTCAAGCACTGGTCTCACACAACCCCCACTCAACGACACGGGATATCGCAGAAACGCTGAACATATCTCATGCAAGTGTCTCAAATCATTTGGGGGCTGCGGGATATGTTTCTCGAAGTGATATATGGGTTCCTCACAATTTGACGGAAATGAATTAATTACATATCTATCAGCGATTCGCTCCTGAAACTCAATGTTAATGATCCATTTTTAAAGAGGTTGATAACTGAGGATGAAAAGTGGGTCCTGTACAATAATATTGTGAGGGAAAACGTCTTGTGTAAAACGAAGTGACCCGCCGTTAACAACTCCAAAAGCAGGATTATAACCAAAAAAAGGTTATGCTATGCATTTGGTGGGATTGGAAAGGTGTCCTTTATTTTGAGCTTCTCCCGTCCAACCAAACCATTAATTCTACAGTATACTGTGCCTAGTTGGAACAATTAAAGGCAGTGGTTGAGCAAAAGCGTTCAGTATTGGCTAATCCCAAAGGCATAGTTTTCCATCTCAATAACGCCTGTCCTCATGTGTATTGGCAGACCCGGCAGAAATTACTGGAGTTTGGCTGGGATGTGATCCCCCACCCACCCTATTCACCAGACCTTATTTCAGTGAGGGCCCTTCAAAACCCTCTTAACGGGAAACAACTTTAGTTCGCTCCAGGACTGCAAAACGCACATAGAGGAGTTCATTGCGCAAAAATCTGAGAAGTTCTGGGAGGACGGAATAAAAACATTACCTGAAAAATGGCAACATTTATTAAATCAAAATGGGTCATATATAATTGATTAATAATATTTACAGTAATCTCAAGTTTTTATTGATATCACCAGCACTTATTTTACAATCCGATAGGAGAGCCCGATGGAAAAAAGCTCTAGAGCTAGTAGATTTGTTGTTGTTCCAGAGATGTAGATTTCCCAAAATAAAATCACCAACTACTGATTTTCTATGAAATGTTACATTTTAAATATGTATATCTAAGGAAGTATTGAACGTAAAAAACTCAGTTAGGGCTCATAGTTTAGTAAGAAGGAATAAGATTCGGGTCAGTAAGTCAGTAAAGATAACAAAGTAGTAGAAACAAATATTTATTGTTATCCAAAGTTTCGCTCCACCTTGCTGGGCTTCGTCAGGGCTAAATGAAAACAAGTTACAAACATTGCATAATTGACGGAACATTAAAATAAATATACACAGAAAGTAAGAAAATATGTAATTTTTTTAAAAAAATATAATACAAAAATAATAATAAGCTTAAGTTATGAAAGTATAAAAATCGGTGGATTGGAAACTAGTTACAAATAAATACAACCTACATGTGTGATAGAATTCTAAATGCAGAACTTGAGTAATAAATTGAAGAAAAATACTCGTTAGAGATGGTTGTAGATAAGGTAAAGGGGGAGGTGTGAAAGGTAAACAAACAGATAGGTGAAGTAAATGTGGAAAAGGTGAGGTATAGTAACAAGTAAAAAGAAATAATAAGAAAATTAATAAAAATAACAAATAAACAGAGAGGGACGTACCTGTCTTAGTTGAACCAAGCATGACAATTGACAAGTTAGGAAAGAGGGAAAGGGCCAGGTATATAGTTCCCCATTTCTATGCTAACCATTAAAATTTCTTATTATTTCTTTTTACTTGTTACTATACCTAACCTTTGCCACATTTACCACATCTATCTGTTTACCTTTCACACCTACCTCTTCACCACATTTATAATTACTTCTAACGAATATTTGTATACGATTTATTACTCTATTTCTATTTTTACAATCCTAATACACTTATTACTAACTTGTTTCTAATTTTTGTTACCTCCTTATATTATTTCTATTATATATTTAAATAAACAAAACAAAAATTTGTTTACATATTTTCTTATTTGATCTATATATTTATTTTAATATTCTATCAATTCTTGCAATTTTATATCTTGTTTTCATTTAACCCTGACGAAGCCCTACAAAGTAGGGCGAAATGTTGGTTAACAATAAATAATTTCTACTACTTTGCTTCCAATACAAAAGTAAATATAAATTGAAGCTTCACTTGCGATACCTTGCGAGAATTTTAAATTTATTGTCTTGTTGTGGTTGTCAACTATTGATTTCCTAAAACGGAGGGATTTTGGTTTTTTAACGTTAATAAAATAAACAGAGGGAAAGTACCTGAACTTGTTTAGTTTTTTTCGGCCAAGACTCCCATTGGAGTCCTATACTGCCTAACCATGGTTAGGGGTCATAGTTCTTCATTTTGTGGGACCACCACTCAATGAAAAAAGTCAACGTCCCAGGCTGGATGCGAACCGGCACCGCCAATAGACATCAAATTGGTAAGACTGTGTCTTAACCACTGAGCTATGGACGGCCCAACCTGAACTTACTACTTAAGAAAGTATCTGTCTTAATTAAAACAAAGTGGGAAAGAAGGGAATGGCCAGGTATATATTTTCCCCATTTCTATGCTAACCATCAAAATTTCTTATTATTTCTTTTTACTTGTTACTATACCTAACATTTGCCACATTTACCACACCTATCTGTTTACCTTTCACACCTACCTCTTCACCACATTTATAATTAGTTCTAACGAATATTTGTCTACGATTTATTATTCTATTTTTACAATTCTAACACACTTATTAGTAACTTGTTACATCCTACATCTATCTAGTTTTTATTTAGCCCTGACGAAGCCCTATAAAGTGGGGCGAAACGTTGGTTAACAATAAATAATTTCTACTATTTTGGTACCTTTATTGACCGCCACTATCTTCCTACAATCTACTTCATACGGTCAACTATCTTCCTACAATCTACTTCATACGGTCAACTATCTTCCTACAATCTACTTCATACGGTCAACTATCTTCTTCCAATACAAAAAGTAAATATAAATTGAAGCTTAACTTGCGATCTCGAGGAACCAATCTTTTTTTTTTTATAATTATGATTTAAGCTTAAAAATTGATTGAGGGGTTTTGGTTTGTTAACATTGCTGGCAGACCACGGTGATTACGGGGCCTAACTAGAACTAGTGGCCGAAATAAAATTGAGTTTGTATCATGAATCATTTAATTTAATACTAACAGTTAGTTTCGTTTTTTAGTTTTATTTTATTGGTCCATGAATAACTGGAAAATTTGTAAACTAACAAAAAATTGAAAAACTCAAATAACGCTATTTTGGTATGCAAAAAATCCTCTAAGATCCAATTCTAGCTGTAATGCAATACGTGCAATTTCGTGTAATATAAAACTACTCGGAGACCCTGGATGTAGATTAGATTAATGGAATACAATTCAAAATTTGAAGTAAATTAATATATTTAGTTATTTACAAATTGGATTAATAATTGAATCAATTGCTTATTATATCTATTTAGTGTATAATGGTAATTAATATTATGTAATAAAAATATATGGTAAAAAAATAGAAATAGCTTCAACACATTTCAGCAATTCTACATTATAATTAATTTTCATAAGATTATTTTAGGTTAATAAAGGTTAATTAACGGTCTAAACTTCCAACTCATTACAAAAGACTGATCTTCATGACAATAATAAGGCCCATCTGGACATACGGAGTTGAGCTTTGGGGCTCCACTAAACCTTCGAATTCCTCTTGTATCCAATCTTTACAATCCAAAATCCTTCGTAAAATCCTCAATGCTCCTTATTTTGTTACTAATAAAACCATCCATAAAGACCTAAATGTTCCTTATGTAACCGACCTAGCCCGAACCCGATATTATTCCTTCCATAATAAACTCCCTAACCACCCAAACCCACTAGTTTCTAACCTTGCTTCCTCTTCCATTCCTGACAATCCTCCGAGGCGCCTGAAAAGAAGATGGCCTCGTGACCTTATATTGTAAAATGTTTTTAGAGTTCTACTACTGGGTAGTTTCTCTACATGCTGTATCATATCATTATGTCAGTATGATCAAATTTACTTGTTGTATTTTTTATATAGTTGTAAATATCAATAAATAAATTTAAAAAAAAAAAAGGTTAATTAATTTTGATCATGTGACTAGAATGAAATATGCTATCTTTAGAATAGTAATTAAACTAAAATGGTTTAATGAGACGAAATGAAACCATTAAATTGATTGTAATACTAATGTAATTTAATTTTACTTTAACACCCAAATGCTAGATATCACAAACTAGATATAAATAAACAAACTAGATGATTCTGTCATTTTAACTATCTATATATTATTTTTAAAATAACCCTTTTTGAGGGTTAGCAAATAAGTGGGGAAATTTTATACCTGAGAACGCATGCCCAAGTTGGCAGTTGTCATCTTAGTTTTAATCTAACAGGTACTTGAGAGTGGTTTAGTACTCTCTAAACAGCACCAAAGGGCTAAAACCTGATTTAATTAAACAAATCAGAAGCAGAGATATAAGATAAAATGTTTGAGAAGTTTTTCTTTTTTGCTAATATTTGTCCTCATATGGATAATGTTTAATAATATTTTGCCCTATCTAAAAAAGGTTAAAAAAATCAGACATTCACCTTCGTACCGTCGTATTAACGTTGAGATTGGATGAAAATGTAGAGCAGTTACGAACAATTATATGAGCAATGCCCAATAGAAAAAAAAATTCTAATTTACTTTTAATTAGCTGGTATCGCTGAAGTTGACCGTATTTGAAATAATTATAATTATAATGAACAAAATGAAATAAAAACTCTATTCTTTTAATATTTATGAAACAATTGATTAAGTTTGTTTTTCCTAAAGGGTTACAATATAGTTAGAATTTGGATTGATTTTGACTGTTGCTATGTTTACAAGGAAAAATAGAAGGGATTATAGGTTACTTGGTTTGGATATTACGATGGAAGACGGGTTTCTCTCTCGTTCATTTCTTCTCATCTTGCCGCCTCTCATGCCTGTGTGTTATGAAGTTCTATTCACTCATGTTTCTTTGTAGGAAGTGGTGTTGCCTTCTTTAAATATGCTTGATCTTTTTTACCTTACAGGCCAGTGCGGCTACTAACTTCCTCCTGCCATATGTTTTCCACAGAGGGGAACATCTCCGAGTCACATTAAAAAGTGCTTGAGGGGGCATCTTCAAACAGAAATCCTCATTATCTTTTTTTTAAAATTTTTATTGAATAAAAAAAATGATTTAATAGAATCAGAGTAATAAGTAGAATCAGCTCTTTTTCGCATTCCCCGAGAAGAGCCCAAGAGAAGAAAAAAGGCAGTTATCTCATCCCAATTTTTGATTACTTTAATGAAAACTACGTATATTTTTGTTAAAATTGGCGCAACCTTGGTCCCGTTTTTAAGAATCAATATTCTGCATTTTTTTTTTTATCATCTTCATAACGACTCGAACGATTTTGATTAAACTCATTTGTGAAATAGTTTGTTTATTGAAATTATATAGTTTATAAAAGACTTGGGCAATTACCCTGTAAAAAAGACAATTTAATGAATTATGACATCAAGTTTGTATTAATAATAAGATTAACCATCCCCAAACAATCAGTATATTTAATATATAACAAAATATCAATATATAACAAAAGATGCGATTGCTCGAAAATCCGTTCGCTACTTCTGACTATTTTCTAATTTTTGTTTTTAAATAGACGAATATCTTTTACTTTATCTTATTTTGTTTAATTTTAAAATATTAACAATGCCTGATTATTCTTTCGTATAACTCACTAATTATGAGATAGCTTGTCTCGCTTTATTGCTGTAGATACTTAAAGACCGTATCAGATTACTGTTTTGTTTAGGATATGGAAGGTAAAAATATTGCTGACACAGCCGTGGGCTCTTATCGCCTCTCTATCCAGATAATGAGTTTGATGGAATCATATTTATGTTATCTTTCATTTCATAGCAATTTAAGCTATTGTCCGTCGAGTTGCAATTTTGATTATAATAAAATAAAATTTCTAGTTTTCTAATTAAATATATTTATTAATTAATTGCTTGAGAGTTAATTCTTTATCAATTAAACTTATTTTCGACAGTTGAAGGTAGGTTTTATATTTAAAAATATTATTGTGTTTCGGCAAGAAGACATTTATTGATGCCTTCAGATTATATATTTATATTCTGGAAGATTATTGATTGACCGTGTGTATAGATGAATGGAATATGGTCCGGGTGCGGTAAAAAAAACTCAAATAGTAAATAATTATACTATTTTTATTCAGCCAACGTTTCGCCGCACGTTGGCTCAATAAAAATAGTAAAAATATATTTTACTTTTCATTGTATACCCCTGTTATTTTCAACTTATGTTTTTTCTTTTTTTTTTTTTTTTTTGTAACTATTTCAAGTGTTTGTATCTCTTTTAGCCCTGACGAAGCCCTGCAACGTGAGGCGAAACGTTGGCTCAATAAAAATAGTATAACCATTTACTATTTGAGTTTTTTTGCCCGCACCCGGACCATAATCCATTCATATATTTATATTGTTTGACATGGGTAAACTGTTTTGCTGCCAAAACTGTTTTGCTGTTGTGACCAATCAATAATGAGGTTGTCTCCTTGATATTGGCCTAAGGGCCGAAACGGTGGAGAATTCCAATAAATTTTGTTGTGAGTGAATCGGACCCTAAAACTAATATTTGAAATGAACATATCAATCTCGTGCAGTTGGGTATTTGACGGCGTAGAAAAAAAAATTGAATAAATTTTAATATTATTGTCAGTCAATTCAGAAACCCAATCATATATGTTTTAACTAATTAAGATAAAGGATTAAGTTTTAATTTTTTTTAAACTAAGAATTTTAATTTGTGTATCAACAGAAGAAAAACGCTAGCCGCCATGATGATTTCATATATGACGTCATTTAGACTCAAACAATACTGATACTTTGTACCTGTTTTTAAATTGTTCCGTATATTGCTGTTGAAATATAGTTCATTATTTTTCTTTCAAAAATAAACAGAAAGTACAAATTTACCTATAATTTATTAAGTAAGTAGAAGAAATAAAGGTTATATTTTATTTTAACACAAACAATTCGAATTAAAACAAAAACCCTTTTAAATCCCACGAAATAAATCCCTGAGTATAGAACTATTAGAAATAATGTCATCTTCTGAAAACAAACGATTCGTTCAATAAATTGGTCAACACATGCATGAAACACGGTACATCCAGTCAATTCCATACGTTTCAATGATCAAACCGTACTCATGAAAATCACGTGCAGCCCGAGACAGTTTTACCTTCTAGGACCCTAATTCACCAACTACAGTCCACCGCTATACTAACTGCACTACCTGAGGTGGCCAATATGACCCCTGTCTTCACCGGACCCAGCCCAACCCCTTATAATGCTGTGCGGCAAAGGAAAGGGCACTGATCTGTTTAATTAATTAAATTAGGAGGTAAGGAAAAAAAAAAGACTAAATTAAAGTTAATACTTTATACAGTTAAATCTATTTATTCTTATTAATCGACCCTAGTGGTCGAAACACTTAAATAAATAAATACAATTCAACCCTTAAGAAAAGGAAAAACAAAGGAAGGGTTCAGCAGGAGCACTTATAAACATATAATTTTCGAGCCAATTTTACTTTCGCTTACCTATATGTGGAATTTATAGTATGGGGAAGTATTGCGATCTTGAAAATTTCGAATTCGAGTTTTTAACGGATAACTCGTTATGAGGCCTATCGAATCCTGAACTAAATCTTGCAACACGGCCTGTGTGTGAATAGCCAAGCTCAAAAATGGAAATTCATACGAAACGGAAGTTTCGCATTTATAGCATCTTTATATCTGGGGTTTTAAAATTGGCGCACCCTTGGTGCCATTTTAAAGAATCAATATTATGCATTCGAATGTGTACGGCTTTTTGGAAAGTGTCGTGTATCACTTATTTAATAATGATAATCCACCTGTTTTTTTAATTTTTATAAAATCGCTATTTAGTCTCAAACTACGCATAAAAATTATTTTTGAATGATTAAATTACACTATTCTTTTTTATTAAATTTTTCTATTATGAGTGATATCCCCTATCTTTCTTGTACAGTGCCTAATTATAAAATTACTATTATAAAGACTCCACAAAAATTGTTTACCTAAATGCCAAAATATGTCATTACTAGAAATATTTGGTGAAAGCTGGTTAAAGGGATCAAATATGATTATCGAATCTAAATAATAGAATATATTTTTTTTAAGATCACTTGGATGTAAGTTTAACGCAAGAAATAAATGATAAGTTCGTTAGAGGTTATATTTATTCCGAAAGAATAAATATATTGAATGTTTGGGAATGGTTTATTTTATTATTAACGCAAACTTCAATGTTCCACTCTTTCTCTCAACCTTTTATTTTAAAAACCTCCTATGTTCCGACATTTCCAAACATACAACCTTAACCATTGAGGTCATAATTCATTAAATTGTCTTTTATGGAGGCTAATTTCCCATGTTTTTTATAAACTATATAATTTCAATACATAGTTTGTGTATTCACAAAAATTATTATTGAGGTTATGAAAAAACAGATTTTTTATTGAAATTATATAGTGAATATGAGATTTAGGTGGGCAATTAGCCTGCAAATAAGACAATTTAATGTATTATGACATCAGTGGTTATGGTTGTCTCCTTGAGAATGGCCTAAGGGCCGAAACGTTGGAAGTTTCTTTGAATGTTTCTTGCATTATACTAAAATATATTATATTATTTAGATTCGATAATAATATTTGATCTATTTAAACCAGCCTTCACCAAATGTTTCAACTTTTGACATCTTTTAGCATTTGGATAAACAACTTTTGTGGAGTGTTTATAGTAGTACTTTTGTAATTAGGCATTGCACAAGAAAGATAAGGAATATAACTCATAACAGATAAATTTAATAAAGAAGAAAACAAAAAAAGTAATAAATAAATAAATTAAAATAACGCTTGCACTGACTAGACTTGCCTAGCGTAAAATTTATCATGCCAAAACTTTTTATCATGCTTCTTTTGCGTAGTTTGAGACTAAATAGCGATTTTATAAAAAATCAGGTGGATCATCATTATCAAATAAGTGATACAAGACACTTTAAAAAAACACAATAAAATCCAGATTAGTATACGTATCAATTAACTAAGTATTATTTTGAATTAGAAAGAGTTGGTTCGCATTGTGGGCATGAAAAAACATTAATTGTTCCACACCAGTGATGCAGCGAGAGGGATGCGCTGGGATCTTTTGAGCTCTGCTCTACCCCTCCCACGTGGGAGATAGAGTGGGCTCAGGGAGATCCTCAGGTCGATTGTGTAAATATTGTACATATTATTTTATCATTATGTTATTTTATTTATTTATTTTTCATACAGATAGTTTGATTATGTTCATCTTGTTTATTCTTTTTTGTTTTTTTTTTATATATTTTTTTTTAATTTATTTTATTTCTTTATTTTATTATTTTTTTTTTATTTTAGTATGTATGAGATCATTCATCACCATTACCTATTGCCCACAATTGTGTGGCAGATTGTAATATCTATCAATAAATAAATCTTCAATAAAAATTGTTCAATGAAGCCTTACACAAACAAAACAACACAAAGGTCGGTCTCAGATTTTTCCGATTTGAACTCCGGTTTCTATTTTTCCTTTTTTTTCCCTCCTTTTAGTTATTTATAAAAATCTATAATATTTTATATATATTTCTTGTTTATTACCGCTAGCAATAAGAATTAGTTATTTATTTGATATAACAATATTTTACGGAATTTAAAGGAAGATTTAAGAAAATATGGTATTTAATACTGGTAAGGATACTGTATATATCTGGTATTAAAGAACGCTTAATTACTTATTGACTCACTGAGTTTAATCAAAATCGCTTGAGTCGTTATGAAAAAAAAATGCATAATATTGATTCTTTAAAATGGCACCCAAGGTTGCGCCAATTTTAACAAAAACTTTCTGTAACACCCCAGGTATAAAGATGCTCTAAGTAACTTCAGTTTCGTACGAATTTCTATTTTTTTGCTTGGCTATTCATCCACAGACCTTGTTGCAAGACGTGGTTCAGGACTCGAGAGATCTTATGGTTGGTTATAAGCACTCCTGCTGAACCTCTTATTTTTATTTCTTTTCTCAAGGATTGAATTGTATAAGTCTTTTTTTCCCCTTACCTAATTTAATTTATTAAACAGATAATATATATATATATATAAT
>NW_027113503.1:168194-177353 GCF_000696795.3 Halyomorpha halys
TAACATTTAACACAACATCATGAATACCCCTATTATTGGCCCAGGAGCCTCCTCTGGTAGCTCAGTTGGTAGAGGGGTAGACAGTAATTGGTGAATCTAGTGTCCTAGAAGGTTTCTGTAAAATAAGAGCAGTTTTAATTTAAAAATCGTTAAAATTGGCATTAAAACCGTTTCGGGTTGCCCGTGTTCTATTAAGTCTTGATTTTCACTGTTATGTTTAATAAATCGTATTTTACTTACAAGAAATGTGATTTTTCGGTCAATTTTCGTTCCGTCGGTTGAAATGTGTAGGGGTTGTTCATTGCAGCTTTTGGAATTCACTAGATGTGTCGTGAGATAATATTGTTTCTAATATTTCCATACTCAGAGATTCGGTTCGTGTGATTTTAAAGTGTATTACTGGGCCAAAATTCTTGATTCTATATTTTTGATTGGAAGTGGTAAGTTGATAGAAATAGTGAAACCAAAAAGGGAGACCTTATGTACCGTTGAGGAGTGTGGCAGAGGTATAGGGGAAGAGTACGAGCCAACCACTGGCTGCCATCTGTTTTAGTTTAGATTACAATGGGAATATAATATAATTTTTTTTTTTACTTTATTTATTTTATAACTGTAAATAATATTTTACAACCAGCGAATGAGATGTATAGAAAAATAATTCGAATTCGATATTTTTCAAGATCGTAATACTTCCCCATACTATATATTTCATATATACTTTGTTACAAATAAAATCATATACAAAGACCTTAATGTTCCATTTGTAACCGATCTAGTCCGAACCAGATATCAATCCTTCCATTACAAACTCCCTAACCACCCAAACCCTGGCAATCCTCCGAGGTGCCTGAAAAGACGATGGGGTCGAGACCTTATATTGTAAAAATGTTTTTAGAGTGCTACCAATGGGTAGTTTCTCTACATGCTTGTACCATACCATTATGATTTCCTCAAATTTACTTGATGTATTTATGTACAGTTGTAAATATCAATAAATAAATTTAAAAAAAAAATCAATTTAAGAGGTCCCTATTCCAGCTCCTTCGTAAACGTCGTCTCGTATCTGGTAAGTCTAGTGTTGATAGTCCTTGAATTAGAGGGCTAGTGTGTATTGAAGGTATAAAAGATTAAAAAAATTTATTTAGAACATTAGAAAATTAAAACTTAATAGAACACTCGAAAAGGTTTCATACCAATTTTAACGATTTTTAAAAACCGAACATGTTAAAACTTTGTAACCTGCAGAAAACAAAAACAGCAATTATCTACACAATCAGAATGCAAAGCTGCTCTTATTTTATTGAAACCTTCTAGGACACTAAATTCACCAACAAGAGTCCCCCGCTCTACTTACTAGCTACCAGAGGAGGCTCCTGGGCCGATATTGTAATCAAATGAAATAAAGGTTGTCAAATAAAACGAAAAGGAAAGAAAAAAGAAAGGAATAAATCGAAAACTTGTAGTTAGTTTGTAGACTGGTATTAATTGTAAAAGAAAACTGTGAAAAATAAAAGAAAAATATTATCTTTCTATTATATTATATCATGTAAAAATATGTAACTTATATTTGTCCAGTCACGGATTGATCAGTATGCTGTGTAATGTTGCAAACCGATGTATTTGGGCTGCATGAATGAATAAAGTATTTCGTTCTCTCTCAATAAACAATACTGATTTAGCAATTCACACTTTGTACCTGTTTTTAAATTATTCCGTACTTTGTTGTTAAAATATAGTTTATTATTTTTTTTTCAAAAACAAACATGGAATACAGTAATACAGAGGCACGGCTTCATGAAATAAGAATATAGTAATTTACCTAGAATTTATTAAGTAAGTAAAAGCAATAAAGGTTATATTTGTTTTTAACACAAACAATTCGAATTGAAACAAAAAATCGAAACCGCCCAATAAAAACCCTTTAAAATCCCACGAAATAAATCTCTGAGTCTGGAACTATTAGAATTAATGTTATTTTAAAAAAAACAAACGATTTGTTCAATAAATTGGTCAACACATGCACGAAACACGGTACATCGATTCAATTCCATACGTTTCAATGATCAAACTGTACTCATGAAAATCTCGTGCAGCCCGAGACAGTTTCACCTTCTAGGACACTAATTCACCAACTACAGTCCACCGCTCTACCAAATGAGCTACCATAGGAGGCTCCTGAGCCAATATGACCCCTGTCTTCACCGGACCCAGCCCAACCCCGTATAATGCCGTGCGGCAAAGGAAGTATTAACTTTAATTAAGATTAACAAAATATTTAATTTACAATAATAGTGGTTAGCCGGTATTCGATAAATCAACCACATAATATGAGACTTATTTTTTATATTAATTTATAAGTCTGTATTTTATATAAATATTTATTTCTCTTGCTGTTTACGTTTTATTCGCTCGCTCATAGCCTCATGATACGAGTGGTAATTACTTCGTTCTAATTAAAAAACAACTTGGAGTTAGTTGTACTTCGTAGTTCTAAGTAACATTCTCATATCCATTAAGGACAGTCCGAAGTATAATAGCCTAGTACTTTCTCATTTAAACTTTCAGCTCAGATGTTAAGAAAATTGTTTTATGACTGCAAAATAACTTTTTATTCTCACCTTTATCTCTGTAATACTTTATTCTTTAACTCACGAACTTTTATCAATGTTGTGTAAATGGATCTTTAATGGTGGAGTTTAAAAATACTGCTATAAATTACTCATTTATTCACAGCTGGTATTCTTTTCTACTCCTCATATCTCTTCCTCATTTTTTCTCTATTTTTCATAAAGTTAGAAATGTGTTTTTTCATTAAACAAATTTTATTAATATCAATCAAAACGAATGAGGAAAAAACCTTTGGGACCGCATTAAACCCACATTTTTTAATATTACAGTATATAATAATAAAACATTTTGTAATAGTTGCATTACTTACATATATTTATTACATAGGAAAATAGACCGTATGTTATAGATTAAATCACATATAACATAGACCGTATTAGGGTGGAATCATAAATAACTTCTGTTTTCTTACTTCTTTAATTAATTTATTAAATAACAAAATTATATTAATTTGTTATGTATTCATCACTATTATCTATAATCTTCTCCCATCTTATTTATCAATTCCTTTCTTGTAAAATGTGGTTGATTTGGGCTGGAAGAAGTTTTAGACAGCCTACCTGACTTGCTCTTTTTCCATTCAAAAACCTTCCATTTCAGAGCTTTCAAAAAAAAAAAAGGTTAACATATCGTGTGTCTCACAAAACAGTTGACAAAAGACTAAATGAAGCCTCGTCTATATAGTGGAAACAAAAACTTGTCATCGTAACTCATAGTGAATAGACACGAACTATAGATTCTACTTATGAGTCTTAACTTCTACCCACGTTACTTATGACATGACTTAATAGACTGTAGGGTGGCGGTATATAAAGAAACAAAATAGTAAAGATTAGCTAACGTTTCGCCCCATTTGCTTAGGCTTTGTCAGAGCTAAATGGATAAAAGTTTAAAACGTTTTAAATATGCACTATTAAATAAGTTTTTTAAAATATATTTGTGTTGATCTCTGACCGCTCCCCAACCATCTTCTCCCTATATTTATTATCAACGGTCAAATATCTTCTCATCATTTTAAAAATAGATTTTAATAATGAGACAGGTGGAAGAGGAAAATTTTTCAAAATGGCCAAAATTACAGAAATATAGAATAAATATATTCTACGAAGGTCCAGGTGGTAGTCAATAAAGGTTTATAAAAAAAGTAAACATTAATTATATATTGGTAACTAACGTTTCTCCCAACTTTACAGGGCTTCATCAGGGCTAAGTGGGGACAAGATACAAACATGATAAAACCATTGGAATATTAATAAAAAGTTATATAAAATTAGAGGAACGTAGTAAGCTAAAAAAAAATTATAAATAAATTACGATTATAATTATATTAATATTCCCAAGAACCACGCTCATTTTCGATTTAACCTCACACCTTCCGCCTTCCTTCTACTCCAATAACCTTTCATCCTCCTGGACTATTCCTCCCGCTCTTCCTCAGTCCATCTTCCCCCTCGTCTCTCCTACTTTCCCCACAAGAACCCCAACCTCTTTTAGTTTCTTCCCAAAATGCTCTCTATACCAAACAGTCTTCATCCGTTATTTTGAGTTTACCCAGTTCCTCTTTCACTTGTTTTACATATCCCCCTATACTTTTATAGCTTCAGACTTAGTTGAAATTTTTTTTATTTAGTCTCTAATTTTTCATTCTGACCATGTACCGATAAAATCTCAGTCCCCTGGTCTTGATGACTGTTTCCAGATCTTCCAAATTCTTAAATAGTTACTCACAGTATTTTCTCCTATATCCCTCTTGCGTTATTTTGGATCCGTGAATCCTCTACAAATTTCCTCTCAATCTTCAGGACCCTCTACTGGCTCGGGAGGCTGACTGTTTCCATGCCATACAGTATCACTGGTCTTACCGCTGTATTGTATATTATCTCTCTTGGGTATCTAAATTTTTTGGTTACTTTTACCTGCCCATAAACACCTTGCTAAAGCTGGTATCCGTTGTCATAATTTCCGTGTTTTCATACGAGATCTGTAGTCCCGTTTTCTCGGCTATTTCTTTCAGGGGTGTTTTCTTACCTGCTTTATAGCTTCCTCCTCCAGCTTCCACCAGCGGAGCCAGATCGTCTGCAAAGGCAGATCTGCACTTTACTTTCATATTGTCCCTATTTGTTCCTGTTTCTGCTCCTGCCTCGTTCATTTGTCAGAAAATTATCACGATTTTGTCCATCACTACATTGTCCATCACTACACAACAGTATTAGTGTCAGGCCGTCGCCTTACCTCCGCTCCGTGTTTATTTGTAATGGTTTTCTTATTAGTCTATGGAACTTTATTTTTGACTTGGTATTTGTCAGTCAGTTATTTCAGGTTTATTTTTTTTGTCTACTCCCTATTCCCACAGAATTACGAGTATTATTATCCTGTCTATTGAATCATAAACCTTTTCGAAGTCTATAATGGAGATGTAGAGATTTTTCCGTGGTCTAGCTTTGTAATATCTTATTATCAATTTGAGGCTAAGTGTTAAGCCGCCTCAATTCGAGATTGTCTCGGAGATTGTGTCGGAAAGCTTAACTAAAAAATAAATAAACTTTGGCTCGGATAAAAACATTTATTTGTAAATAAAATGAAATCAAATACATATATTAAATTAAAAACAAAATGAGGAAACTGTCTGAAAATACAGTACAAATTTAAAAATAAAATGTCCTACGTTTTTAGAATAAAAAAAAAACTATGTTCACTATTATATAAAAAAAACAAAGACTAAAATACCAATTAAAAAAAAAATTGCTAGTTAGAAATTTTCAGCGAATTGATAAACTCCGATGGGTCGGAGACGATAATCCCAATCCACGTCGAAGCGGCGCTCCGCTGATCTCATCCAGCAAGGTTTGGTGACGAGTACAGTGACTGGGCGACTGTGCTTAGGCTACTCGACTGGGAGAGTGTACATACGAAGTCGATGGGGCGACTGTACCATGGCCACTGACCTTAGTCCACTGTAGTATTGTTGTGGCTAATCCCTACTAGCGGTATTTCACCATACAAACATTACAAGTATAATTCCCTTTCTTTTAAACCAAAACACAATATAGTGATACAGAATTATCACAAAAATACATAGTAAACAATGTAATTGTTTAATAACAATTAAATATATTTATTGTCTAATTACATTTTTTTTTAATTTTAATTAATATATATGGCGTTAACTCTAAGTATTTGCTCCTGGCAGGATCTTCCCCTCCTAAAGCCTTCCTGGTATTCCCCTATTTTCAGGTCTATTTGCGGCTCTAATATATTGAGTAGAATTCTTGAGAATATTTTATACGCTACTGGTACATTCTGTTTATTTATATTTATAATTTTTTAGCTTACTACGTTCCTCTAATTTTATATAACTTTTTACTCTCTTTTTTATTAATATTCCAATCTTTTTATCATGTTTGTATCTTGTTGCCACTCAGCACTGATGAAGCCCTGAAAAGTTGGGTGAAACGTTAGTTACCATTAAATAATTAACCTATAATTATTTTGTATCTTTATTGACTACCACCTGGACCTTCTTAAAATATATTTATTTCATATTTCTGTCATTTATATCCTTTCTTTGGGCCGTGTAGAAAAATTGTCCTCTTCCCCCTGTCACATTATTAAAATCCATTTTTAAAATCATGAGAGGATAGCTGACCGTGGATAATATATATGAGGAGAAGATGGATGGGGGTGTGGTCAGAGAAGAACACAAATAAGTTAACAACTTATTTAATAGAGCCAAAGATTCGGCCAGAATTTAAAGTCTTCATCAGGGCTAAGAACAAAAAACAAGATAACATCCAATTAATAAAAGAATATATAGGATGATTAAAGTAAATAATAGTACAAAATGAAAATTTATAAAAATAAAGTAATGGAAAATAAAACGTATATATATGTCAGTAAAATAACATAATTGAGGAAATAAAAATATAATACAAAGAATATGAATACTTTAATTTAAAAATTAAAATTATGAAAAAAAAAAGATTAAGAAAATATGAGTAACTAATGAAATATATAAGTAAAATACTAGAATAAGGAAACAAACTATTAAGTTAAGGAAGCAAGGAAGTAATTAGAAAATATGACGATAATAATATGTGGTGAACATAACTTATAATGTGCGCAAGGAAAAATAAGAAAAAATAGAGAAGGAGAATGGGGTAAAGGAAAGATAAGGAAGAAAAGAATATACATAAAACTCATCTACTTGGAGGACATCGGAAATCCAAATCACCTCACCGGAGCGTTGGGTAAACTGGTATTTGGTAAAAGGTATTTGGATGGGTAAAAGGTAAAAGGTATTTGGATGGGTAAAAATAAGAAATTTAAAATTATTATAAAATTTAAAAGAGGAAACTCCATTGTAATAAAATGGATAGATGAAATTCCATTTTCGGATTGAAAGAAGATAGTATGAAGACCGTATGAAGTAGATTGTAAGGAGATAGTCCGGGTGGTGGTCAATAAAGGTATCAAAATAGTAAAAAAAAACTATTTATTGTTCACCAATGTTTTGGACCACTTTGCAGGACTTCGTCAGGGCTGTTAGATTGAAACAGAGATATCACCTGACATCATTCTTTCTTTTACTATTTTGATACCTTTATTGACTGCCACCCGGATTATCTTCCTACAATAAATAGTTTTCTTTTAGTTTCCTTCTTATTATCTTTTTTCTTATTATCTGAGTTTCAGGTCTTCATCAGGGGTTATGGCGTAGAAGGTAGGCCCGCAACTACAATAAATAGTTTTCTTTTACTGCATTGATATCTTTATTGACCGCCACCCGGACTATCTTCCTACAATAAATAATTTTCTTTTACTGTGTTGATACCTTTATTGACCGCCACCCGGACTATCTTCCTACAATAAATAGTTTTCTTTTACTGTGTTGATACCTTAATTGACTGCCACCCGGACTATCTTCCTACAATAAATAGTTTTCTTTTACTGTGTTGATACCTTAATTGACTGCCACCCGGACTATCTTCCTACAATAAATAGTTTTCTTTTACTGCGTTGATATCTTTATTGACCGCCACCCGAACTATTTTCCTACAATAAATAGTTTTCTTTCACTATTTTGATATCTTTATTGACCGTCACCTGGACTATCTTCCTCTAATATAATTTTAAATTGGAAGAAGATAGTTGACTGTATGAAGTAGATTGTTAGAAGATAGTCAGAGTGGCGGTCAATAAAGGTATCAAAATAATAAAAGAAAACTATTTATTGTTAACCTATTCATATAAGTTTTTTTTTTACTATTTTTATACCCTTATTAAACGCCACCTGGACTATCTTCCTCTAATATGATTTAAAATATTGATTTATAGCCTTCTCGATCTTTGTTATCGCGCCATATAAAGGTAATTCGGTACTTGTTAATTATAGTATAACAACTTCTTATAAATTAAATTATTAAAAATAAAGGGCGCGAAATTCAAAATAGTTTAAAATGAAGTAACACCAGATGGGCCAGTCACAAAAGACCGTAGGGCCGGTGGTTGCAGCTGATCTAAGCCTGCAGTAGACCCATTTTTTCTACAAATGTGGCAGTATTCACCGGGGGGTGGTGGAGGGTGAAACCTACCCCTCCTACCTCTTCTACGCAGTAGTGTTCAGGTATCGGCACGAGTAGGGACCTATTATGCTCTGTGGTTACTGATGTTACGATGTATATATTTTTAAAAAGAATATTAAAACTAATTAAAGATGTCTTTAGACTAGCGGACCAGACCAGATGATTCGGGTAGTGAGTAAAAGTGAGTGGAGGAACTGTTACCATAGAGACTGGCAAACCGGTCTAATGAAGGGATAAGATTTTCATAGCTTCGCCTCTCCGACCGAATTCTATTTCTCTATGTTGTATATTGATTTTAATTTATTAGCTGATTATTTAATATTGTTTTATAAATCTATTTTATTTCTTATGTCCACATAATGCAGTCCAATTCCTCCAGTATCAGTTTTGAAAATAACTACGTCTTTTATATTTTGGTTCTATAAATAGATTCTAAATATTTTTTAATTCTTACATCCTCTGCTTTGTTTAAATTAAAAAAATATTAAAATCATGGTTATTTTCTGTGTTATGTTTTGCTAATGATTTATATTATATTGATATTTTTATGGTTTTCGTTATTTGTTATTATATTCTTAACAGTTTATTTTATAGATGACATTTGGTCTATTATTTTCTTTTTTAAATAAATAAAATTATGTACCTCTAGTTTAGTTAAAATACGGCATTTAAGCCCAATAAGTTTATGTCAATGATGTAATACCTAGCTTATATTTTAAAGACCACTTGATCGTTTGTTAGTATAACGAGTTTAATCAAAATATTTTGAACCATTTATGAGAAAATGGTAAACAAGTGAAAGCGATTACATAAAGTGCCACTTCCGATAAGTCAGAGTTAATGGATAAAAAAAATTCAAATTAAAAATTTATTCCTTTATTAATTGAGAATTGGCCGTTATATGAGAATTACCCTTATATAAAGGAATAGAAATGTATATATATGTATA
>NW_027113503.1:179158-189603 GCF_000696795.3 Halyomorpha halys
CTCGACAGTGTCCCTATATGTATCGACGGAGGGAGCACAATGAATTGGGGCAATCAATCAAGCTGGAGACAGCGACTCAAGAGGGAATATCAGGATATTTTTTTTACAGAAGGGGATATCCTCGGAGCGACCGGGAAGACTGTCCATGAGATCCCACTGAAGCAGGAGAGGGTAACATATGTAAAGGAAAGAAGATACCCACAGGCACTACGTCACCACATCTGGGAGGAATTCGAAAGTTTAAAACGACAAGGAATCATTATTGATAGTACATCCCCATACAATAGTCCATTATGGACGGTTAAAAAAAGGAGTGCACCAGGTTAAACTACTGAAAAGTACAGAGTGTGATAGATTCCAGTGTAGTGTCCTAGTGTCCAGTGGTGATAGATTACAGGCAGCTGAACGAGAATACCATTGACGAAAAGTATCCAATCCACAGATTTGAAAGAACGGTATTCAGGACACTGGATTTGAAGGCTGGGTTTCATCAAATTGAGATGCACCCTAATGATCAACATAAGACGGCATTCACTTTTGAAAGGGGTCACTATGAGTTTACAAGGATGCCGTTTGGCCTCAAAAATGCCCCCATAACCTTTCAGCGCCTGATGGACGAGTTTCTGAGAAGAATTGACGAATCCGTTTGTCAGATTTACATGGACGACCTCCTTGTGTTTAGTAAGAACGAGATTGAACACGTGCGACACTTGAATAGCGTGTTCCTGAGAATAAGACATTTTGGGCTCACATTGTCAGGGGAAAAGTCGGCGCTGGGTCAGGAACAAATAAAATTTCTGGGTCACACAATTTCTAAGAAGGGAGTTAAACCAGACCCGGATAAAGTTTCAGCAATCCAGAAAATGGCAGTACCTAGTGACATAAAAGGAATTCGGATGTTGTTGGGGACTCTAAATTATTACAGGAGGTTTGTTCCAGAAATGGCGGAGTATCTCGTTCCACTCAACAACCTACTCAAGAAAGGGAGGAAGATGATCGTCACCCCGATGATGGAGGACAAATTCAGACGGTGCATGGAGAGGTTGCAGCAAGAGCCGGTACTAGCTTTTCTTGATTTTAATCGTCAATTCAAGATTACCACAGATGCGAGTGAGTATGCGCTAGGAGCGGTGCTGTCTCAGAAGGGTGATGGGGGAAAGCGCCTAGTGGCGTATACCAGCACGCGCCTTACGGAGATGGAAAGTAGATACAGCGCACTGGAGCGAGAACTCTTGGGAATAGTGTGGGCCGTCGATCACTTTAGACCATAGGTGTTCGGCAGGAGGTTCAAGATACACACTGACCACAGACCACTCCAGTGGGTGGGAAAACTAAAGGAATCGTCAGCTAGGATAACTCGCTGGAAGGGGCTTCTAGCACAATATAATATGGAGATTATATATAAACAGGGCAAAGAAAATGTGGTGGCCAATTAGTTGTCTCGATCCATAACCACGAACGCCGTGGAACAAGAGAATGGGCAACCGTCTGGTGTCATGAAGGAATGGACGCCCAGAGAGGAAGACCTGGATGAAGTGGAAGAAGATGGTAGGGAACCCCTAGTCGGACTTAGAAACCCCGAAGCCCCTACGGCAATATATATGTTACCTGTTGGCCATGAAAAACTAATAAAAAGCGAAAAGGTTGTCTTCGGGAGAATACTCTCCGATTGCGTAAACAAGACTAACTTCTATTTAGGTCAGAATCTCTATATATACATATCAATCAGCTGTTAGACCCAACGAGAAGAAGAATCCACCTATCTCAGTAAGTCTCAGACCGGCGCGTTCGCGGTAGGAGTCTCTTCTTGAGTTGCACAGGGTGGATGCCGATCATATTCCGCCCTGAGGCACACTTCGCATTATCCAAGAATTGTCTGGATTGTTCTTTTCATGCCCTACCAGAAATATTTGCAACGTAATGCTTGTAGAGTCTCGTTCAGCCCACGGTGATTAGTTTTTCCTTAGTGATACCCCTAGATTACTCTCCTTTTGATATTCAGGATCTCGCAGGGTATCTACCATCGACGGGCATCGAATAAACGATCGATCAATTTTTTCCAACTCCATAGACGTAGGATCGTTTCCCATACTGTTGCGTTTCCAGCATGTAAATAGTGGATCTTTCCGGCGATGGATGCTTTTTTTAGCGCTCTACAGATTTAGTCCTCTTTGACATCCAGTTGTAACCAGATAGTCGAAATGAGATTCCTGCCGCACTTGATATGTTCTATCTTCTGCAGCCCCATGGTTTTTGTTATCTGTGCTTTACTTATCTGCCCTCTGTTGTCATTGATGGCCTCCTCAAGTACTTCCAATTCCGTCGGTCTTTCGTCGTTTGTACTTTCCTCTGCAGATGTCTCCTCCCTGTTCTGTTCTCCAGCGGATCACTGTTCTTCTTCCGGGGTCCAATCTCTCAAGAACTCCCTTCCAAATCCAGACGTTTCCCCTCAGTCATAATCTACAGCGTTTACCATGATCGCTCGGGATAGCCAATCTGCTACAACATTTTCCTTACCAGGTTTGTACGTGACTTCCATGTTGTACTGGCTCAACAGTTCCTCACACCTTGTAATTCTCGCCGATGATTCTTTTAGCTTTTACACCCATTGCAGGGATCTGTGGTCCGTCTGGACCCTAAATCGTCTCTACAACAAGTAGGGTCGGAAATGCTCTATTGACCATACTATTCCCAGTTTTTCTCGTTCCTAGCGCGTCCTCGCGCTCCTGTTGTGAGCGTGAACTGCTTTTGGAAATCAAGGAATTCTAGTACTGGTTCCTTTTGCAACTGATCTATACATTTTCGTATATTGTCTTTAATGGCCGGTGTAAGGCTCTACCTTCTGCACATCCAGTTTAACCTCCTCCTGAGATATGGTGTATTCTAGAAAATGTATTCTTTTTTTGTCCCAGCAATGACTTCTCTCGAGATAGTTTTAGTCCAAATTCTCGCATCCTATGGAAAACGCTCTTTAAGTGTTCACTCCGTAACCGATTTACTAAACACCAGTAGGTCATCCTTGTAAATCTGGCGTACTAATTCATATTTACCTCTCAAAAACTCGTCCATTAACCTTTGAAATGTAATGGGAGCGTTCTTCAAAACAAACGGCGTCCTCGTAAATTCATTGTACCCTCTTTCAAAAAAGCCTAAAGTACTAAAGATTTTGGTTGGGGGTGCGGTCAATGAAAGAGACCGCACCCCCAACCATCTCCTCATTTATCATCCACGGTCAACTATCTCTCATAATTATGAATACTAAAGATTTTAGTTCCTACTAGTCTGTCTAGGACCTCAAACCTTGGTATCGGATACTTTTCATCGACGGTATTATCGTTGAGCTTCCGATAATTGATGACCACCCTATATTTCTCCCCGTTCATCCCTGGCATAAGTTTCTTCCGCACCGCCCATAACGGACTATTATAAGGTGACGTACTATCCACAATGATTCCTTGTCTTCTCAAGTTTTCGATTTCTTCTCTGATGTGTTTCCTGAGCGCCCGTGGGTATCGTCATTCTTTAACATACATCACTCTTTCTTGTTTTAGTGGAATCATGCACTGTCCTTCCTGTTGCCTCCAATACATCTCCTTCATTTAAAAAAATGTCAAATTCATTTATAATAGAGTTCTCCCTATTCGCGCCTTCCCGTCTGCTATTGTTTGTTGGCATCTGTACTTCCTTAGTCCAATTCTAATATTCCATTTCCCATTACTATTCTTAATCCTAGCCCCCACTTTCTCTAAAAGATTGCAACCAATGACCACCAATGATAACCCCTGAACATCCTACTCACTATATGAATTGTTGAAATGTGCCCTTTAGCTCCCCACTTAGCCAGTCCAATGTATATCTCCCCTTCTGCACTGCAAGGTCCACACAGAGTGATTAATTTACATTCGCAAACCTTTACTTGGAGTGTCCTCCTCTCGCAGCTCAATTTCTCTAGAACTTCTCTACAAACAATGGTGTATGAACTGTCGGCGTCCACCTGACAGCCTCTTTTCACATGATAGTTTCTCAATGTGTGGTCGCCCTTCTGCTTACATCCTCCTCAGATCTCACGTGCCTTTCTTCCTCCTGGTCCTCGCCTTCATGCGCTTCCTCGGCTCCTTTGCTCTCGATCATTCCTTTTTTCATCTTCAGTTTTTGATACTCCTGGAACTTCCGTCGACTCACTTGACGATCCACTCAGTCTTTGCTGAAGGTTTTTCCTCCGTACTTGTTGGGGATTGACCTCCATTGGCTCGCCGTCGTTTATATTCCTTCTTCGATACATGTATAGGTCCTTCGTTTCCACACTCGAAACATCGAGTTCGGGAACACTGACCACCAGGTGCCCACTTTTGCCGCAACCATGACACTTGCGGTCTTCTCGGTGGTTGTTGGTTCGTGGTTTTGCTTCTCCTGATCTTCTGTTCCCGTTCAGCGTTTTCTGCCGACAGCTTTACTTGTACTCCCTTCTTCTCAAGGGCGGTGGAGTAGTCCTGGGCCGATTGTACGTAATCCTCCTCCATACTGGTTCTTCATCATCCATTTAGGATTCCTGTTCCCGAGCGCTTGTGTCTATAAGTTTCTGAGCACACTCTACGAAGAAGCGTTCTCTCGACATTCCCTCCTTCCCTAGCTCATTTGCTACTGAATCTTTAGTACATTGGATAGGAATTGCATCCGACGCTGTACCTGAATTGTCTCCATCAATTCTCTGTGTTTATCGGCGATTCTATTGTTGCATGCCAGGAGTTCCGCGGCATACTGCCCATCAGACTGTTTCGGTTTCTTTCTCTCCCTAATTATTATAAATATCTCTTCTGGGGTTCACTGCCCTCCTCCATATGCCTTCTTCAATCTCCCCTTGATCACGTTTCAGGTGTCTCCTCATCCGCTTGAATTTGTTTAAGGATACTTCTTTTCAGCCTACATACGACTGCTGCCCTTAACGTTTCAGCATCCTCACTGTCGAGCAGGTTTTTGGCTGACTTTGCATCTATTCAACCAATCAGTTCATCACCCCCTTTTAATTCCTGTAGTGGCTGAAGCTCTGCCGGAGGTAGGTTCCCTGCAGCTACAGGTTGATTGGCTGCAAGTGGGTTGGTGAAGTTCTGACGCTCGATGTTTAGAAGTCCGTTACCGGCCATAATTCAGAGTGAAGAAAAAAAAAATTGTTTTTCTTGAGACTAAAAATTGTTTTGGTTTTCAAAGGTCACGGCTTTCGGCAGCAGTTACGTGTTGGCGATTAAAAACTAATAAAAAGGGAAAAGGTTGTCGGAAGAATATTTTCTGAATGCGTAAAGACTTTTATTGAGTTCAGAGCCTCTATTCATAAAGATCAGCTGTTACGGCCTGTCAGCTGTTAAAGTCCTCAGGCTGTAACTTATATATATTTTAATTTTACTTATGGTTATTTACAAATATATAAAATTATATGCAACTAGTAAAATTACTATTGGATATAAAATAACACGATACAAACATGTTGAAAATCTACCCATTCATAGAACTCCAATTACGTTACTAGAGATGAAGATCTCGGGGACATCTTCTTTTCAGGCGCCTAGGGGGATTATTATTGAAGGAGAAACCAGACTAGAAACAAGTGGGTTTGGGTGGTTTGGAAGTGTACCATAGAAGGATTGGTATCTGGTTCTGGCCAAATCGGCAACATATGGAATATTGAGGCCCTGATGGATGACTTGATTTGTGGTGAAGTAAGGAGCATTAAGGATTTTGAAATGTTAGGATTTGATACGAGAGAAATTCGATGGTTTTGTGGAGCCCCAAAGCTCAACTCCGTATGTCCAGATAGGCCTTATAATAGTCAAGTAGATCATTCATTTGTAATGGACTGGAAGCTTAGACCGTTTATCTAGTAAAGGTTGTAATAGTAGGAAGTTATGATCAGTTTCCTGTCTTTTCAGTCTTGTATGTAGTTCCGTGTCAGTCATTTGCCCAGATGTAGTCCTAAGTAACGGATCTGTTCGACAGGAATAAGCGGGGTATTATTAAAGGATACTATAGGGCAGGAAGTCATGGGCTTACGACGAAGGGTAAATGTGATTTGGACCACCCCAGTTTCAGCACCATTCTTCAAGGGTGGTGACGTTGGATCGGAGGGTTTAGAATAAATTGGAAGGGTAATTAGTCACTGATAGACATGAGTCATCGGCATACGTGGTGAGGATAGTGTTCGGATGGGTTGGGATATCAGCTGTAAAAATTGTATAGAGGATAAACCCAAGGATACTACCCTGAGGTACACCAGCAGACTGAGGAAAGAGAGATGAATAAATGCTATTGTGATTTACTTGAAATAATCCATTGGAGAGATAAGAACGGATAATGAGGAAGTATGTAGGGAAAAATGAATATTTAAAATTCAATTTTGACGAGTTTACTACTGGACGTCTATATCCCCCTTTTTCCTGAAGGACATTCCCTTACAACATAAACCTACAGTAGGCACATTTAACTTGTCTGCTTCGAGTGAGCTAGTTAAATCGATTATTTAATTCTACTTCACATCGATGCCACTTTCTATAAGTCAGAATTAATGCGTAAAAAAAAAAAAATTAAATTAAAATTGTATTCCTTTTTAATTGAAAATTTGTTGATATTTACGTGAATTGCCCTTATATACAGTAATAGTAATGATCAAAAAAGCTTTAAAAAGAATATTTAAAATTTAATTTTGACGAGTTTACTACTGGACGTCTATATTCTCCTTTTTTAAAAAACACATTCCCTTACGACCTAAACGACCTAAGGTGGACCCCTTTTTTCCACAAAGATGGACACTCTGAGCAGAAGGTGGGGGAGGGTGAAACCTACCTACCCCTCTTACCTGTTCTACGCAGTAGTGTTTAGGCACAGGTACGAGTAGGGACCTATTATGTTCTGTGTTTACTGACGTTACGATATTTTGAAATAAAATATATTAGAAAACTAATGAAATGCACCTTTAGACTATCCGGAACGGATAAGTCGGGTAGTGAGTAAAAGTGGGCTGGGAAACAGTTACCATAGTGACTTACAGAGCAGTCCAATGAGGTGTTAGGATTTTCATAGCTCCTCCTCCCTGACCAAAAGTTAGGGTGTTATTGTCTATCATAAATTATCCAAAATAATTATTATTTTTTGTATATAGTTAATTGTACCCCAAACCGGTACTTTCACCACTTTTCGACATTGCTACCCCCACGATGTCTTGATATTTGATTATAGCCTGGTTCTCAAACAGTAGAATATTTTCTTATCTTTAATTTTGTTAAATTTCTGGATTTTTATTAAAATTAAAATTGTATTCCTTTTTAATTTAAAAATTTGCTGTTATATATATTAATTACCCTTACATAAAGTAATAGTAATGATCAAGAAAGCTTAATAATGAATATTTAAAATTTAATTTTGTCGAGTTTACTACTGGACGTCTATATCCCTTTTTCGTGAAGTAATAATAATAATAATTTTTTTTGTTTAAATAAATAATTCAATTTTTATCCATTTTTGTCTGAAAACATTTTATTCTTCTTATAAGTCCTACGTTTCGGCCAATCCGGCCATCCTCAGGCCTTCAGGACATCTTAATACAATATTGGAACTAAAATTATTTAAACAAACAAGGTTGTGATAAAGTTTAACAAGTGACTGTGATAAATGAATTTTAATTTTTGTTTTTAATGTAAAAGTTGACTAATTAAAAATTGTTGTTGTGACCTGGGCAGAATAGCCTGCATGAAGTTTGAGTGTTTAAATAATTTTAGTTCCAATATTGTATTAAGATGTCCCTGAGGATGGTCGGATTGGCCGAAACGTCGGACAAGTACAGAAAATACATAAACTTTGTTTGAAATGTTCAATTGTTATTCTTCCGGAATTGGGTTGACAGAAGGTGGCCGAAGATACGGGATTTGAAGGTTGGAAGGGTATTAGAACTACGAATGAAGGAGGGAATAGAATTCCTTAGGGATGAGGAACGGATGAGGAAAGATCTAACAAAGGCTGCGGTTCAATGGGCAGTTACATATAAGTCTGAAGGTCGGGAGCAGGTATTTTGGGGTCACACTGAGGATTTAAATTGGAGGATATCAGAGATGTACGATGGAAGGAGGTGTGAAGCCACTTCAATTCATCATAAATTCGGGTGACAGAGGCGTCCCGCGGGACCCTAAAGATGAATCGTTCAAAGCAATTAAATAACCGTTTTAATTTTGCTTCGAGATCCCCAGAAACACCCCCGCAAACCACGCAGCAATAATCAAAGTGAAGGAATATTAAGGAAGTAACCAGGAGCCTACGGGTTTCAAAAAAATTACATTCCCTTATGATCTAAACCTACAGTAGACACATTTTTTCCAGAAAGATGGACACCCTGGTGGTGGAGGGTGAAACCTACCCCTGCTACCTGTACTACGCAGTAGTGTTTAGGCACTGGTATGAGGAGGGACTTCTTATGCTCAGTGTTTACTGACGTTACGGTGTTTATATTTTTAAATAAAATATATTAGAAAACTAATTAAAGGCGCCCTTAGAGCAGTGATACTCAACTTTGGTAAAAAAAAATCAACTTGGGTAAAAAAAAAATCAACTCAACTTGGGTAAAAAAAAATCAAATTAAAATTGTATTCCTTTTTGAACTGAACATTGGCCGTTGACAGGTTTGCTACTAGATTTCTATATCCCTTATTTTTGAAGTACAATCCCTTATGACCTTAACCTACAGTAGTTCCCTTTGTTCCACAAAGATCGACACCCTGAGCAGAAGGTGGTGGGGGGTGAAACCTACTCCTCTTACCTGTACTATGCAGTAGGGATGGGATATCGATATCGATAATATCGGAATATCTATATTCGGTCTCCAATAATATCGGAATATCGGTTTCTAAAAAAAAAAAAAGGCCTCTCAAATACTAGGTGTGACAATATCCACCCCGATGTATTGTTTATAATAGGTCCATTCGATATTTGATGATCAGCACCAATTTTAAAAATTATTTTATTGAGATATCAAAATAATTTTTCTAAAATTAAATATCCATATAGATATTTGGCATTCTTATTAATATCTATTTTTAAGGTTAGCAACAATATCTTATGTTATCGAAATATCGATATTTTATTTAAAAAGACAGGGAATGTTTTAAAAGAAATATCAATGTTATGTTTCTGTAATTAAATATCTTTATCGATATTACAACAATACAAAATATCGAAATAAATATGTAATTGTTGACATAAAATATCGATATTTTGTTTTTAGTTTTCTATTCTATTTTCTAGTATTTTTAAACAAAATATCGATATTTCGATAAAATAATATCGGAATGTTTCTGCTAACCTTCGAAATCGAAGTTCATAAGAATGTTTAATTTCGAAATGAATATTATATCATAGACACAATACGTGGAAATTACGTTTTAAAATGTTATATAAAATATTTTTAATTATTTATAACGAAAAATCGATAATTCGATAAATATCGATATATCTTTGCTAAAATTCAATATCTTTATTAATAAGAATGTCAAATATCAATTAGGATATTTAATTTTATATTTTTTATATATCGATATTTTATATCTCTAATATGGGAATATGATTGAAATAACGATATTTTGTTAAAAAAGACTAGAAAATTGTACATAAAACTAATCGATATTTTATTTTGATAATTGCTGATTTTTTTCAATATTCACTGATGTTGTAATATCGATATGTGATATTAGCAAATATATACCGATATTATTTTATCGAAATATTGGTATTTTGTTTAAAAAGACAATATAAAATTAAAAAGTGAAATATCGATGTTTTATGTTGATAATTACATATTTATTTCGATATTTTGTATTGTTGTAATATCGATATGGAACATTAGCAACAATATTCCGATATCCGTCTTTTTAAACAAAATACCAATATTTCGATAAAATAATATCGGTATATATTTGCTAATATCACATATCGATATTACAACATCAGTGAATATTGAAAAAAATCAGCAATTATCAAAATAAAATATCGATTAGTTTTATGTACAATTTTCTAGTCTTTTTTAACAAAATATCGTTATTTCAATCATATTCCCATATTAGAGATATAAAATATCGATATATAAAAAATATAAAATTAAATATCCTAATTGATATTTGACATTCTTATTAATAAAGATATTGAATTTTAGCAAAGATATATCGATATTTATCGAATTATCGATTTTTCGTTATAAATAATTAAAAATATTTTATATAACATTTTAAAACGTAATTTCCACGTATTGTGTCTATGATATAATATTCATTTCGAAATTAAACATTCTTATGAACTTCGATTTCGAAGGTTAGCAGAAACATTCCGATATTATTTTATCGAAATATCGATATTTTGTTTAAAAATACTAGAAAATAGAATAGAAAACTAAAAACAAAATATCGATATTTTATGTC
>NW_027113503.1:189653-222113 GCF_000696795.3 Halyomorpha halys
ATGTTTTAAAAGAAATATCAATGTTATGTTTCTGTAATTAAATATCTTTATCGATATTACAACAATACAAAATATCGAAATAAATATGTAATTGTAGACATAAAATATCGATATTTTGTTTTTAGTTTTCTATTCTATTTTCTAGTATTTTTAAACAAAATATCGATATTTCGATAAAATAATATCGGAATGTTTCTGCTAACCTTCGAAATCGAAGTTCATAAGAATGTTTAATTTCGAAATGAATATTATATCATAGACACAATACGTGGAAATTACGTTTTAAAATGTTATATAAAATATTTTTAATTATTTATAACGAAAAATCGATAATTCGATAAATATCGATATATCTTTGCTAAAATTCAATATCTTTATTAATAAGAATGTCAAATATCAATTAGGATATTTAATTTTATATTTTTTATATATCGATATTTTATATCTCTAATATGGGAATATGATTGAAATAACGATATTTTGTTAAAAAAGACTAGAAAATTGTACATAAAACTAATCGATATTTTATTTTGATAATTGCTGATTTTTTTCAATATTCACTGATGTTGTAATATCGATATGTGATATTAGCAAATATATACCGATATTATTTTATCGAAATATTGGTATTTTGTTTAAAAAGACAAAAAAAAAAAAAAAAGTGAAAAAGCGACATATCAAGATGACAACAACACAAAAAATCCAAAAAAATATATAATTATAAAAACAAAACAGAAAAATAGCAACAATAAACCGAAAACCGTCTTTTTAAACAAAATACCAATATTTCGATAAAATAATATCGGTATATATTTGCTAATATCACATATCGATATTACAACATCAGTGAATATTGAAAAAAATCAGCAATTATCAAAATAAAATATCGATTAGTTTTATGTACAATTTTCTAGTCTTTTTTAACAAAATATCGTTATTTCAATCATATTCCCATATTAGAGATATAAAATATCGATATATAAAAAATATAAAATTAAATATCCTAATTGATATTTGACATTCTTATTAATAAAGATATTGAATTTTAGCAAAGATATATCGATATTTATCGAATTATCGATTTTTCGTTATAAATAATTAAAAATATTTTATATAACATTTTAAAACGTAATTTCCACGTATTGTGTCTATGATATAATATTCATTTCGAAATTAAACATTCTTATGAACTTCGATTTCGAAGGTTAGCAGAAACATTCCGATATTATTTTATCGAAATATCGATATTTTGTTTAAAAATACTAGAAAATAGAATAGAAAACTAAAAACAAAATATCGATATTTTATGTCAACAATTACATATTTATTTCGATATTTTGTATTGTTGTAATATCGATAAAGATATTTAATTACAGAAACATAACATTGATATTTCTTTTAAAACATTCCCTGTCTTTTTAAATAAAATATCGATATTTCGATAACATAAGATATTGTTGCTAACCTTAAAAATAGATATTAATAAGAATGCCAAATATCTATATGGATATTTAATTTTAGAAAAATTATTTTGATATCTCAATAAAATAATTTTTAAAATTGGTGCTGATCATCAAATATCGAATGGACCTATTATAAACAATACATCGGGGTGGATATTGTCACACCTAGTATTTGAGAGGCCTTTTTTTTTTTTTTAGAAACCGATATTCCGATATTATTGGAGACCGAATATCGATATTCCGATATTATCGATATCGATATCCCATCCCTACTGCATAGTACAGGTAAGAGGAGTAGGTTTCACCCCCCACCACCTTCTGCTCAGGGTGTCGATCTTTGTGGAACAAAGGGAACTACTGTAGGTTAAGGTCATAAGGGATTGTACTTCAAAAATAAGGGATATAGAAATCTAGTAGCAAACCTGTCAACGGCCAATGTTCAGTTCAAAAAGGAATACAATTTTAATTTGATTTTTTTTTACCCAAGTTGAGTTGATTTTTTTTTTACCCAAGTTGATTTTTTTTTACCAAAGTTGAGTATCACTGCTCTAAGGGCGCCTTTAATTAGTTTTCTAATATATTTTATTTAAAAATATAAACACCGTAACGTCAGTAAACACTGAGCATAAGAAGTCCCTCCTCATACCAGTGCCTAAACACTACTGCGTAGTACAGGTAGCAGGGGTAGGTTTCACCCTCCACCACCAGGGTGTCCATCTTTCTGGAAAAAATGTGTCTACTGTAGGTTTAGATCATAAGGGAATGTAATTTTTTTGAAACCCGTAGGCTCCTGGTTACTTCCTTAATATTCCTCCACTTTGATTATTGCTGCGTGGTTTGCGGGGGTGTTTCTGGGGATCTCGAAGCAAAATTAAAACGGTTATTTAATTGCTTTGAACGATTCATCTTTAGGGTCCCGCGGGACGCCTCTGTCACCCGAATTTATGATGAATTGAAGTGGCTTCACACCTCCTTCCATCGTACATCTCTGATATCCTCCAATTTAAATCCTCAGTGTGACCCCAAAATACCTGCTCCCGACCTTCAGACTTATATGTAACTGCCCATTGAACCGCAGCCTTTGTTAGATCTTTCCTCATCCGTTCCTCATCCCTAAGGAATTCTATTCCCTCCTTCATTCGTAGTTCTAATACCCTTCCAACCTTCAAATCCCGTATCTTCGGCCACCTTCTGTCAACCCAATTCCGGAAGAATAACAATTGAACATTTCAAACAAAGTTTATGTATTTTCTGTACTTGTCCGACGTTTCGGCCAATCCGACCATCCTCAGGGACATCTTAATACAATATTGGAACTAAAATTATTTAAACACTCAAACTTCATGCAGGCTATTCTGCCCAGGTCACAACAACAATTTCTAATTAATCAACTTTTACATTAAAAACAAAAATTAAAATTCATTTATCACAGTCACTTGTTAAACTTTATCACAACCTTGTTTGTTTAAATAATTTTAGTTCCAATATTGTATTAAGATGTCCTGAAGGCCTGAGGATGGCCGGATTGGCCGAAACGTAGGACTTATAAGAAGAATAAAATGTTTTCAGACAAAAATGGATAAAAATTGAATTATTTATTTAAACAAAAAAAATTATTATTATTATTACTTCACGAAAAAGGGATATAGACGTCCAGTAGTAAACTCGACAAAATTAAATTTTAAATATTCATTATTAAGCTTTCTTGATCATTACTATTACTTTATGTAAGGGTAATTAACATATATAACAGCAAATTTTTAAATTAAAAAGGAATACAATTTTAATTTTAATAAAAATCCAGAAATTTAACAAAATTAAAGATAAGAAAATATTCTACTGTTTGAGAACCAGGCTATAATTAAATATCAAGACATCGTTGGGGGTAGCAATGTCGAAAAGTGGTGAAAGTACCGGTTTGGCGTACAATTAACTATATATAAAAAATAATAATTATTTTGGATAATTTATGATAGACAATAACACCATAACTTTTGGTCAGGGAGGAGGAGCTATGAAAATCCTAACACCTCATTGGACTGCTCTGTAAGTCACTATGGTAACTGTTTCCCAGCCCACTTTTACTCACTACCTGACTTATCCGTTCCGGATAGTCTAAAGCTGCATTTCATTAGTTTTCTAATATATTTTATTTCAAAATATCGTAACGTCAGTGAACACAGAACATAATAGGTCCCTACTCGTATCTGTGCCAAACACTACTGCGTAGAACAAGTAAGAGGGGTAGGTAGGTTTCACCCTCCCCCACCTTCTGCTCAGGGTGTCCATCTTTGTGAAAAAAATGGGTCCACCTTAGGTTTAGGGCGTAAGGGAATGTGTTTTTGAAAAACGGGGAATATTTACGTCCAGTAGTAAACTCGTCAAAATTAAATTTTAAATATTCTTTTTTAAGCTTTTTTGATCATTACTATTACTGTTTATAAGTGTAATTCTCATAAATATCAACAAATTTTCAATTAAAAAGGAATACAATTTTAATTTAATTTTTTTTTTTACGCATTAATTCTGACTTATAGAAAGTGGCATCGATGTGAAGTGGCATTAAATAATCGTTTTAACCATCCCACTTGAAGCAGACAAGTTAAATGTGCCTATTGTAGGTTTACGTTGTAATGGAATGTCCTTCAGGAAAAAGGGGGATATAGACGTCTAGGAGTAAACTCGTCAAAATTGAATTTTAAATATTCATTTTTCCCTACATACTTCCTCATTATCCGTTCTTATGTCTCCAATGGATAATTTCAAGTAAATCACAATAGCATTTATTCATCTCTCTTTTCTCAGTCTACTGCTGTACCTCAGGGTAGTATCCGTGGGTTTATCCTCTATGCAATTTTTACAGCTGATATCCCAACCCATCCGAACACTATCCTCACCACATATGCCGATGACACATGTCTATCAGTGAATAATGCCCCTTCCAATTTATTCTAAACCCTCCGATCCAATGTCACGACCCTTGAAGAATGGTGCTGAAACTTGGACCACCCAAATCACATTTACCCTTCGTCGTAAGCCCATGACTTCCTGCCCTATAGTATCCTTTAATAATACCCCGTTTATGCTTGTCTAACAGATCCATTACTTAGGACTACATCTGGGCAAATTACTGACACGGTACTACATACAAGATTGAAAAGACAGGAAACTGATCATAACTTCCGATTATTACAACCTTTACTAGACAAACGGTCTAAGCTTCCAGTCCATTACAAATGAATGATCTACTTGACTATTTTAAGGCCTATCTGGACATACGGAGTTGAGCTTTGGGGCTCCACAAAACCCTTGAAGTTCTCTCGTACCAAATCCTAACATTTCAAAATCCTTAATGCTCTTTACTTTACCTCAAATCAAGTCATCCATCAGGGCCTCAATATTCCATATGTTGCCGATTTGGCCAGAACCAGATACCAATCCTTCTATGGTACACTTCCAAACCACCCGAACCCACTTGTTTCTAGTCTCCACAAGTGCTCGGAAACAGGAATCCGAAATGGATGATGAAGCACCAGGATGGAGGAGGATTACGTACAAGTAAAGCTGTCAGGAGAAAACCCTCAACATGGACAGAAGATCTGGAGAAACAAAACCAAGAACCAACAACCGCCGAGAAGACCGCAAGTGTCATGGTTGCGGCAAAAGTGGGCACCTGGTGGCCAGTGTTCGCGAACTTGATGTTTCGAGTGTGGAAACGAAGGACCCATACATGCATCGAAGAAGGAATATGAAAGTAGGAGAGCCAATGGAGGTCAATCCCCAACAAGTACGGAGGAAAAACCTTCAGCAAAGACTGAGCGGATCGTCAAGTGAGTCGACGGATGTTTCAGGAGTATCAGAAACTGAAGATGAAAAAAGGAATGATGGAGAGCAAAGGAGCCGAGGGAGCGCATGGAGGCGAGGACCAGGAGGAAGAAAGGCACGTGGATACAATGGATATTTACTTAATAATACATTCTAACAATGTAAAATATCGATATTTCTTTTTAAAAAATATCGAAATATCGTTTCTAATCTTCGATATCTATATTAATAACAACGTAGAATATCGAAATGAACATGAATTTATCAATTTAAAATATCGAAAAACTATTTTTAAAATTTTGTTAATCTTATTATACCAAATATCGATATTTCTATTAATGAAATATTGATATCGATATTATTAACTATGTGAAATACCGAAATGAATATGAAATTTTCAAAATGAAATATCGAAATACCTTTTTTTAGCTTTTCATATAATGTTTTATTTTTATTTTTTTATAAAATCTTTCTATTAAACAAAATATCGAAATATGGTTTCTAATCTACAATATCGATATTAATAACAATGTAGAATATCGAAAGGAATATGAATTTATTGAAATAGAATTTCGAAATACTATTTCTTTATTTTTCATAACTTTTTTTAGTTGGGAATTACTCATATTTCTATAAAATAAAATCTTACTGTCGTTAATAAATTTTCATATGGATATTACAGCCAGTGTCTGATATCGAAATAATGTTTTAGGTTTTTTAAACAAAATAGCCATATTTCGATTAAATAATATCGGGATATTGTTGATAAGCTTTCATATCGATATTATCAAATATGTTTAGTTGGTTGGGGCATTTGGGCGTTAAACCCTGAGGTCATCAACGCCCACGTTTCTCACTTTATAATTCTATTTTAAAATTTGAGATTCTTTAATTGCTAAATAAGTTTGAATAATTACTTATTTTAGATTTTTTTAATACATATGACAAACTTTTGGGTTTAGATCTTATTCAAAAGATTATTCCTTTTTATGAAAATTAAAACCATTTCTATGTTTTTTTGGTCATCATTCAGGGCATCCGAAACACTCGGTCCCACTCCCTATCTACGTAAGTTCATGTAATATAAATGACATTTTTCAAATATGTTACTGACTGTAAGTACACTGTTGCAGTATTGACATTTTGGTGGTGGTTGCTTATTGATCAGGTATGCATGAGTTAAATTCATATGACCTATTCTCAATCTGCCAATAGCTACCTCCTCCCTTCGACTGGAACGGTTTGATGTGGTCCATGGGTTAAACGTTTTTTAAATAGTTTTTAATTTGCTTGGAGGGCTTTCATTCCACATGGCTTGCCAACTAGCTAATATTTCTTTTTTCATTGGGAGACTTATTTCTTGGGGTGTCAGAATGACCGCGCCCCGACTCGGAAGAGCAAGTTTGTTTGGTTGCAACGTCCGCCAGTTCATTTCCAGCGATCCCCACGTGACCCGACCCCATATAAAGAAAACAGTTTTTCCCAAGTTTTCTAGCATGTTGGTGTAATTGTGTATTTTTATGATTGCCGAGTGTTCGGGTAAATTTTCTTCATAGCTTTTAAAGAGCTTAAAGAGTCGGTAATGATAACACTGTTAGTATGCGTCACTGTCATGGAGAAGTGGAGTGCTGAGGCTATTGCATGTAATACACTCCATAATTTATGTAGTTTTATTTTATGGGCTGAGTTATGTGTGATGAAAGAGGATGCTCTCTGTAGATTCGTTAGATTTTGATCCGTCGGTATATATCAAAAAATGATCTGGAATATTTTGACAGAGACGTGAGAACCTAGTTCTATATTCAGTATGTGATGTACTACCTTTGGGCAATCGTGATAATTGTAGCGTTGTATTTGGTAGCCTGTGTATCCATGGAGGATTGAGGACTTCCGGGATGTAAAGAGGTATTTCTTTAAAGATTTCAATAGGAGAGTGTGTTCTTTCTGCCAACGGGAGTGTTGAATTTATTTTGTTTTGAAGCCAATTTGAATATTTTGGTTTGAAGATGTATTTATGTGTAGGATGATTCTTTTGAGGGTATAATTTTGAAATGTAGTTTATCGCCAGTTTTTTCCCTTCTGAATAATAGAGGAGGTAATCCAGCTTCAGAACATTGACTAAGAATGGGGCTTGTTCGAAATGCGCCAGTTGCGATACGTATCCCTGTATGATGAACCACATCCAGTCTGGCGAGAATCCGTTGTCGGGCAGAGCCGTAAATAAAACATCCATAGTCTAGTTTCGAGCATACTAGCGTCAGGTATAATTTTATCAGTGTGTGTCTGCAAGAGCCCCAGGAGGTTGCGCTAAGCAAGCGTAATATATTTAGTTTTTTTTATTGTATTGGATTTTAGTGTCGAAATGTGCGCTTCCCAATTTAGCTTCCGATCAAATATCATCCTCAGAAATCTGTGGTTATTTGTGTAGGGTATCAAAGATTCACTTAAATAGAGTTCAGGAGATTTATATTGTAGGGTTATTCTTTTTCGGATGAAATGGAGGCATTTGGTTTTCTCAGATGAGAACTCGAGAGTGACTAGTCATTAATTCTATTGATTGCTTCCTGTAATTTATGTTTGATAGTAGTTGTATTTGCTAATTGACAAATAATGGCTGGATCGTCCGCAAATAGCAGCGGTTTAACACCCCTTGGCATGTTAAGTCCCAAATCGTTAATTGCTAGGCAGAATAGAGTTGTGCTGAGAACACATCCTTGCGGGACTCAGCTAATCTGTTCGCGTTCATCGGAAAATTCGCTTCCTATTTGTAGTCTGAAGCGGCGATGTGAAAGATTATGTATTGGTACATTTGCCCTTTGATTCCGACAGCTGATAATTTTTTAAGGATTATATTATGTTTGATACTGTCAAATGCTCTTTTAAGGTCGAAAAATATAGCGATTGAATGTTGAGCGTTAATAAATGAATATTGGGTTTCAGCCTCCAAAGTAACCAGATGGTCTAGTGTGGATCGACCTTTGCGGAATCCAGATTGAAAAGATTGTAAAAAATTATTGCTCTCTATTATCCACATTAATCTTTTATTGACCATACGTTCCTTTATTTTACTGACACAGCTTGTGAGGAATATGGGTCGGTAGCTGGCTGTCCTTTCATCTGCTGTCCGTTCATCTGCTTGTCCTTTCCATTTTTTAAAATTGGGATTATTATTGATTCCCGCCAGGTATTTGGGAATTTCCCAGTGAGCCAGACATGATTGTAGTAGTCAAGCAGCCACTTTAGCATGTTATTTGGGAGTTTTTTTATCATGTCATAGTGGGTTTGATCAGGTCCGGGTGTAGTGCCTTTGACGGTTTAAGATATGTTTTAGTTCCCATAGGGAAAAAGGGAGGCTATAATGTACGACCGCTTCATTATCTGTTCTTTCGGAACCTATTGCTTCGACATAATTATTATTTTTATTGATGGGTTATCTGTCAGGTTTCCGCTAACCGATATGATGTAACAGGTAATGGAGGGATTTCTTGTAAATTTGCGGACTTTATTCCACACATCAGCTGACGAGGTAAAAGAGTTTATGGAACTAATATATTTTTTCCATGAGTCCGCCTTACTTTGTTTGAATATATTTCTACATGTAGCCCGGTGCTTTTTATATTCAATAAAGTTTTCCGTCGTCATACATTTGGTGAATTTTTTATATGCCTTACGACGTTCTTTGATAGCCTTCTTACACATATCATTAAACCAAGGGACAAGCGGTCTTCTTGGGAATCCCGAAGTCATCGGTATTGATGCCTCTGCAGGCTTTATAATGTTGTTAGTAAAGGCTTTACAACCTCTATCAGTGTCCATATCAGATGGATGAATTTGTGGTGGGGTTGCAAGGGACGTGAAAAGAGTCCAATCTGCTCTTTTAAGCACCCATTTCGGCTTGGTATGTATTTATTGTATGTATGTGATTTATTGTTTTAAATTTTATATGAAGTGGGAAATGGTCACTGTCGTGTAAATCAGTAAGAACTGTCCAATCTATAGAATTATACAACGTTGGACTACCGAGTGTAAGATCAACTGTTGAATAAGTCCCATAGCTAGAGTTAAGGAAAGTATGTTCCCCTTTGTTAAGCAGGAGGAGCTGTGTTTCTATTATTTTACTTCGCATATTAAGGTTTTGAGAACCCCACCGCGGCGAATGGGCATTTTTGTCGCCTAAAAAGAGCACAGGTTGTGGTAATTCATTAAATATGTCTATTAGGTGTTGTCATCAATTTGACGATCCTGTGGCAGATATAGGCTCCATACTGAGAAGGTAAAATTCATAGGGATTTTAACTGCTATAGCTTGGAGATGAGTATTTATTTGGATCGGTTCGGAATAAACTGATTGGTTTACGGCAAGGAGTACCCCGTGGTGGCCATGATTTGTATATGGCCCATCTTTCCTATATATTTAAAATTTTTTTAAATTTTTTATGTCATGATTAGTCCCTGGAGGGCTATACAAAATGGATTTATTTATATCTCTAATCAGAATTTTATGATCATTAAAATGAGTTTTTAATCCGTTACAGTTCTATTGTAATAATTACATAAAAATAAAATAAAGGAGAGAGAAAAAAAGTTACTTTACCTGAATAAATAGAGAAATTTTTTTAAAAAATTAATGAAGTAGATATTAATGGTGATTAAAAATAGGATTAGTTCAGAATATTTTAGACAAATAAAGATTAAAAAATAAATAAATGAAACAATAATAATAACAATTATTAAATTATTAAATAATAATAATTTTCATAGCTCCTCCTCCCTGACCAAAAGTTAGGGTAAGTGAACGATTGTGAACGGTACCCAAAGATACCACCCTGAGGTACACCAGCAGACTGAGGAAAGAGAGATGAATAAGTGCTATTGGGATTTACTTTAAATAATCTGTTGGAGAGATAAGAACGGATAATGAGGAAATATGTAGGGAAAAATGAATATTAAAAATTTAATTTTGACAAGTTTACTATTGGACGTCTATATACCCCTTTTTCGTAAGGTACATTCCCTTATGACCTAAACCTACGGTAGACCCATATTTTTCTCACAAAGATAAACACCCTGATCGGAAGGTGGGGGAGGGTGACCGGATAAGTCAGGTAGTGAATAAATATGGGCTGGGAAACAGTTACCATAGTGACTTACAGAGCCGTTCAATGAAGTGAAATGATATTTATAGCTCCTCCTCCCTGACCAAAAGTTAGGGTAAGTGAACGGTTGAAATTTCATCCCGATATTTGGTGCTACCACGGCAACATTGTTGAAAATCTAATAAACTATTATAGCATTTTCATGGTGTTATTGCCTAACATACATTATCCACATTATTATTATTGGTTTTTTTTTAACTTACTTATTGTTGACTTTACCCCAAACCGGTATTTACACCACTTTTCGGCGTTGCTAACCCCACATTATAAGGATATTTGAATACTCCCTAGTGCCTAAACCGTGTGACAAATGAAATGAGAAGATACGAAATGTCCCGACAATTTTTATATCTTTACATGTGGAACTGTACAGTGAAAGTTGAGAGCCGGTGTGATGTAGATGTGTGATAGGTTAGGTTCTTTCGTGTGTCTTTTTTCCAGATTAAAGTGGTTATTATTGGGAACTTGTGTGCATCTATCAGTCCTGATAGATACTAGGCAGAGGTCCTAGTGATTATTATTTAATTTTAACAAGGGATTAAAGAGATATTAATTAGCGTGTTTAAGGACGACCACGTGCAAACAACACGGCGTCTTGTGTAGCCGGAAAAGTTCGGGTCCTCTCGTGTCGGGGATACCCGAAGGTAACCGAGTAACTATGGTTTGTTTGTCCGGTTGTTTAGTGCCGCCAAACTTCATTGGTCATCAACGACATGTATATTTTATTTAATTTTGCTAATATTCGTTACATTTTATTTATTTCTTGATTTGATTATTTTATTTATTTATTTATTTTTTTTTTCTTCCGATCAAGTTATATTTTTGTCAGTAAATTTTGTGATTTCAAAAACCGAAACACCAATTCTATTGACTTATCATCGTCTCTAATGGTTTTTGAGATATCTTGGCTTAGTCCCAAGCTATTGAGGTATGGTGTAATATATGGGCATCGTTGGAAAACATGGCTTATTGTTAAATTGTTATTGCAATACTGGCAGTTCGGAGGCGTTTCTTTTGATATAAGATAGGAGTGGGTGAGCCTCGTGTGACCTATTTTCAGCCTAGTTAGTACAACTTCCTCTCTACGGCATTTGCGACTGGAGGTACCCCAGGGCTTGACATCTTTTTTAATAATTTTTAATTTGCTCATTGGGCTTTCGTTCCACATAGATTGCCATTTTTCTTTGACTTCCTTTACAAGAGGCCTGCATATCTCTGACGGAGTTAAAATTGCTTTACCCCGTCCCGGAAGCGCGAGTGCTTCTCTTGCAGCGTGATCGGCCAGTTCATTCCCTGCGATTCCTACATGGCTTGGAACCCATAGAAATGTTACTGACATACCCATGTTGTGTAGAGTTTTTAAGTGCAAATGGATGCAGGAAATTCTCGGATGTTCTGGATATATAGAATCTAAAGCTTTTATCGAGCTTAGTGAATCTGTAATTATCGTAATGTTGGTGTGGTTCAAAGATAAACAGAAGTGAAGTGCTGCTGCTATTGCATTTAGTTCGGCAGTGAATATGTTGCATAGTTTGTGGAGTTTAATTTTGAACTTTGAGTCATTTGTTACAAAGGATGATGCTGCTGATTGGTCTGATTTTGATCCGTCTGTATAGATTATCAAGGATTCGGTCATGTTATGAATTAGACGAGAAAAGTGGGCTTTATATTCAATTGGTTCCGTATTACCTACCGGTATTACCGGTACCGAGTTACCGAGTACCTATGGTAACTCGTAGACTGAAATAAGTTTCCCTAGATTGTGTGTAACTGGTTGAGTCCCGAGAGATCTTGGTAGCGAGTTGGGACTCCTAGGAGACAGGAGTGCGTGAATAATTTATAAATAAACTTTAGTGAGTTTAAATTATAGAAATAAGTGGTTTGGTTTATTTACATAAGTATGTTTATCTGTTTTTATTTTGCTCTGGTTTTTAAGTTTTATTTATTTATTTTAATATGGTTATTTTATGTTTATAGTATTAGAACAAATTTAGGTTAGGTATCTCTGTGATTCAATTAAAGTGAGTGGACTAGTAGGAACTTGTTTTTGTGAAAGATACTAGGACCTTATAAAAGCACAATGGTAACAGAAAGTGTGCTCGAAATGGGAGCAGAGAAGCAATCGAAGGAAACACAATCCACCGCTAAAAGGACTCGGGTTGCCTCACCCGTTAATGCAAACTACAACAAGCGTGTGTAGGCATGGACATGGCTGAACCTTCAGCCTCAACTGTAGCTTTTGAGGTATGCACTAGCAAAAGAAACAGGAAAAAGGCCAAGGCGGCGAGTAAAATGTCGCAAACAAATATAGACAACAACATGGAGCCAAAACTGGTACGTGATGAAAATAAACAAGTGAGAACAATGGCGTATATAGTTAAATCCCTGCCAAGAATGCCGACACACACTCCGCAATCAACATATGTCACCATCATGTCATCTCAGCGGAACTGCTCTTAGAAATGGAAAGCATAAATGGAGGATGGTGGAACATGTCTTTTAAAGACTACCTTGACGCCACCCGATGCGTATGGAAAGGACGGTAGGGAAGAATTTCTTCAAAGTAGTGCCCTTCTGGCTTGCTACCCACCGTCCACTCCACTTCTGTATTGAGTCCTCCCGCAGTATTTTCTTCCACAAGTTTGGAGTCTCGCCGATCCTCTCTCGGAGCTCATCCGGTAGCGCTTCTAGTCCCTGCCTCTTTACTTCATATTTAAGGATATCCTCCCTGAGGATGAGGTCCAGGGGCATCGCTCCGGCCAGCACCTGCACCGCCTCATGTGACACCGTTCTGCATGTCTTCGTGACCCTCAGCAGAACCAATCTCTGAATGGTGGCCAGTCTTCTCTTCTGTGTCTGCGTTAGGTTTCGGCTCACGGCAGGGGATGCGTACCTCAAAACACTCAAGATCACACCTTTATATATGGTCATTGTTGCAGGGTACCTGAGGGCCCAAAATGCACCCCCTATCCTACTTAATCCATTAAGTGGCAGTGTCACCCTGTCCTTTGGATACACAAGGTTCGAAGTGGCATCGAATCTTCTTCTTATCTTCACACCAAGATATGTCACCTCCTCACCCGGTCTAACCCTCTCTCCTTGGATATCTAGGGTGATAGGATGAGACCTGTCCGTGGAGCCTCTTATGAGTATGGCCTGAGTCTTGGCTGCTGCCATACTCAACTTCCTCCTCACGCACCACTCTCCTACGAAACTGGCACACCTCTCCGCTTCTGTCTTTAGTCAGGATCTACTGTTCTTGGCCACGATGACTGCCAGGTCGTCGACGTAGGCCGTGGCAAGGAACCCCTTGTCCTCCAGTTCCCCCAGCAACTCATCAAATACCAGCTTCCACAGAGCTGGTCCTAGGACCGAACCCTGCGGACATCCTCTTTCGATTTTTCTCTCCACCTCGTAGTAGTTACCCCAGATCCTGACACTGCTGTTATTGAGGTAACTACCTATGAGGGAGTATAGTTTACTGGGGGTGTCGAGCTCTTGCAACCGCTAGAGTACACGGGGCCACCAAACGCTGTCGAAGGCGGAAGAGATGTCAAACATGATCAATAAGACATATTTCTTCGCCCTCTCCTCCACGTCCCTACGCACTCTCAGCAGCGCATCCGTAGTTCCCTTGCCACGGGTCGAGCCGAACTGCCGTGGATGACTTACAGCACTTAGGACTGGTCTAAGGCTGTGGACAATCATGTGCTCCAGAACCTTACTAGCTACTGGGAGGAGGTATATTGATCGATAGGATTTAGGCGTTTCTTTATCCTTACCACCTCCCTTGTAGTGAAGTCTCAAGTCTGCAATCCTCCACTTGTTTGGAAAGTACCCCTTATTCAAACACTCGTTGAATATATCCAACAACTCTTCCTCAATATAAGGGGCACTGTTCTGGAGGATTGCAGCTTCTATGCTATCTAGTCCTGGAGCCCTCCCGATCCTTTTTCTGTCCATGGCAAGACGAAGGTCCCAAATATCCCATGGTGGGCATAGGTTGGTACCCGGTGGGCATAACGTGGTGCGTCTAACCATTCCATCATCTGCACTGTCCTAGGACGGATCATCCCTAGGGTATGTATAGTCTATATACATCTTGGCAGCCTCCTCCAAGGTAGTTGCCTGGGCACCTCTCACCCTAATAGCCGCCATCACTTGTAACGGCTTAACCTTTCCCAGTGCCACCCTGTACGGGATACCCCAGGGAATCTTTTCTGATTCCTCAATAAATTGGTCCCAGGACTTCTTCTTCTGGCAACATACCCCGTTTTGGTATATCCTATACCTATGCTTGGATTCTTCTCGAAGTGCAGGCCTCCTCTCGTCGTTTTTGCACTCCTGGTACCAACGCCTGGCCCTGTAGTATTCTTTTTTTAACTGTGTCAGAGCCGGCGTTCACCATGGAACCGGACGTACTCTCGCCCTTCGGCGTTGTAATTGTAATTGGTAATTTGTAACTTTCTCACTTTGTAATTATATGTAACTTTCTCACTTTGTAACTTTGTTAATATGTCAATTATTATCTACTAACTTTGTAAATTCAGTGTAAATGGCTCTAGTGGTCGAAACACTTAAATAAATAAATAAATAGGTAGTTTCATAGATATAGAGCTCCGAATGAAAAATTAATTATTTTTTAACATTTTGAAATAGCCCCCATTTTGTATTCCCCCTAACTAACTTGGCGGAGCCGTCAATTTCATCTATTTATACGTAGTTTTCATTAAAGTAATTAACAATAAGGGTGAAATAACGAACTTTTTTCTCCTCTTTGGCTCTTGTACTATAGTATTACAAGTGGTAATTTTATCTTTATTATTTTTTTTTCTTACTGCATTAAAATCATATAAATGAGGAACTACATGCATTCATTAACAAATATGCACAATAAAATTTGGGTAATGCAATCTTATTCGTAAAGGTATTTTATTAGCTGTTTAAAAAAATACATGCAAACAAATTCTTCAGTTGAATATAAATCCAGGTACATGTCATTCAGTATTCCATTTATTTTTAAATGTTCTCATTAACCTAGTGTAACTTCCAATCCTTCGCTTTAGCCAACATTGCATTTTAGGAATATACAATGAAGGAGATGCAGGTATGCTTGCCTTGCAACAAATGAAGAAAATACTCTGCACTTTTTGCTTCATATCTATTTTCAAGTTTCGTCAGTTATATTTTAAGAAAAAACAATATGCTATATTTAATATATAGGTTTATTTAAACAATAAAAATGGCATACTTTTTTGTTGCTATAGATTTAATTCTTAGCCTGGAGGGTTTACCCGCTGCGATACAACTCGTACAATGACTCCTCATCAACACGTAGAGTATTGATTCTTCTCTTTCTTTACTAGTTCGGTCGCAACTCGTTAGAAAGTAAACTTGTCCAACTGTTCATTTATGATGAAAGGCAATATTCTTTATAAACTAGTTGTTAATTTTTTAAATAGAAAATTATAAGGTTATCTATTTAATTTTCTTTTTTTCAGTTATATTACTGTAACGAATTACAGCAACGCCCCTGTAAAACTTATTTTCTGATAAAATTATTTACTGAACTCAGATTCAACCTGGAAAACCTTTGTGTAAAGTGCTTTAAAATTCAAAACTATAAATACTTTTGAGGAGAAAATAGTTGCGGGTGCAGTCAGAGAATAACACAAATAAGTTTTTAAAAAAACTTATTTATTAGTGCCAACGTTTCGGCCAGAATTTCCAGCCTTCATCAGGGCTAAGAACGAAAAACAAGATAGCAACCATTGCAAAATTATATATAGAATGACTAAAGTAAATAATTATATAGAATGAAAATAGATAAAAATTTAATGAAAGAAGTGGGAAATAAAACGTACATATAGGTAATTAAATATGCAAGTAAAATAACATAATTAATGAAATAAAAATATAATGTTATATAATGCAATGAAATAACGAAATATGTAAGTTTTACTTTAATGATAATACTTTAAAAATTAAAGTTATGGAAAAAAAATTATGTAACTAATGAAATATATCTTAATTAACTTTTTATTTTGTTTCTTTATTGTAATATTTGACTTATATATTTTAATATTTACATATATTATTTTTATATATTTTTTTGCATTGTATAAATTTATTTCAAAATATGTTATTACATATTTAATTACCTATATATACCTCTTATTTCCCACTTCGTTCATTAATTTATCTTAATCTATTTTTATTCTGTACAATTATTTACTTTAATCATTCTATATGTCCTTTTATTCATTGGTTGTTATCTTGTTTTTTTTGTTCTTAGCCCTGATGAAGGCTAGAAATTCTGGCCAAAACGTTTGCACTATTTAATAAGTTTTCAACTTATTTTGTGTTATTATCTAACCGCACCCCCAACCATCTTCTCCTGATATTTTTTACTCACGGTCATCATCATTATAAATGCTTTTGATAATTTTATGCAGTCACAGAAATGGTAGAAGGTCGACTATATTATGGAATAAATAATCAGAATTCAGTTATTACTGAAGTTATTAACTTTTTATTACAAATGTCAAGGTTTCAGCACAAGTATGTGGACTATCCTCAAGGGTAAAATTAAATATTTTTCTATTTAGTTATTATTAATTTGCTAATTAACTTCATAAAATAGAGAATTTAGGTATTTCTTTTCTTTTGTATATAATTCTTAAACGGTGCATCCTGACGAAAACATAAAAGTCCTAATTTAATAACAGAATACTCATCGATTATATATTAACATATATATAAAACAATAAAAAATATAGCAAAACTAAAATGAACTATTATAACGTAACATAATGGAAAACAAAATTATACGCGCGTATCAATTAAAATAACTAACTTAATTTAAGACGTAAACAATATTAACGATCGTAGAAATAAAATCAGTTAAAACATACGTACAATCTCGAACATAAAATATACATCAAAGTCATTTAAATCATACATAAAAAATTCAATAATTTAAGAAAGAAAAACAAAATTCAATAATTTAAGAAGCAAAAATAAAAACTTTTGAATCACTTAAAAACATAAGAAACGTAAAGAATGGTTTCAAAACATTTGTATTAAAGATAAATTAATTATAAAGTTATCACGAATCAACTTATGATTTTTATTTTTTGTTTATAAAAGTATATAATTTGTCAAAGAAAAGTAATCATAATCAACAGCGTTTGTTTTCCTTTCTACTGATAAGTGAATAATAGATGTGATTATTATAACCAAAAAGGAACATTAAAGACCTTTGAATATCTCACATTGTGGAGAGAGATAATAAAATTTAAATTTTTTAAATGTGTGATAAGCTTGTTTATAATTTTTTATTTTATGTTAATTTGTTTTTCTTATTAAAATTCATAATAATAATCAAAATATAGTTAAGGATCAAAGAACCAATTAATTTTACCTATTTGTTTTAAATTTATTAATAAAACTTATTTATAAAACCTTTATTTAAGTACTTTGTATTTAGGGGGAGTTGGTAGCTCATTGGTAAGGCAATGGACTACTAACTCCAAGGACCTGTGTTCAGAACCCTCCAGGGTCTACCCAGCCGCGTGGGTACGTTTTATTGAATGAACATGTGCCAGTCGAGCGAGATTCTGACCAAATTACCTCCTTGCACAGCCGTTGGTGTAGTTACGGCACATTCTTACAAAGTATGATCTTATACCTTCACTTCTGACCCTTCATGGGTTATAGTGGTACAGATTTAAATTTAATTTTTGTTAAGTACAACAAACAAAACAAAATATCTACTCACAAATTATTTAAAAAATAAAACTAATTACAAAAGTTTTAAAAAAAATTGCATTAGTACATAATGTAAAAAAAAAGATATATTTTTTATGAAATTAATTATTTTTAATTTATTTCTGATTTATATGATAATTTATTTTTATTGAATTATAATTCATGAGTTAATATACTGTATAAATAATAAATAAATCTGTACCTTTTCTACATTTGAAGGGTCAGTGGTGCAGTACTTTGTAAGTACTGTTACTAGACCAACGGTTGTGCAAGAAAGTGCTATTGTTATTTACAGTCGGAATTAATTACAATTATTTAGGTATCGTATTGATTGTTATATAAGAAAATTATTAAATTTAAATTAGTTCAAATTTAATTTAAAGTTGCCAAAATTACCTAAGAAAATTGTAATTTTAAATTACGCTAATGACAAAGTAGTTGTAATTGTAATTGCAATTTCGATAGGTAATTTTGACAACTTTAAATTTAATAACGTTAGCTCTGACAAGGGGAGGCTACGGATGTGGGATCACCGAATTCAATGAAACTATTTTTGGGGATACTATGTCAAAAAATATTAGACACGAGTCCGAGGGTTATGCCAATGCGCCTTAAGAGCCAAGAAAAAAAATTAAATATGTTTAGAATTTGTTTATGTTGTCGCATAGAGCCTTTGCTCTGTTTGTATTTAATGGTTATTATGTACCAAAGGGACGAAACGACCGTGCGGGGTTGGGGTGTTGGTCTCAGAGCACTCGGTTCGGAACGTTGTGGGTTCGATTCCCACCTGGGGCAGTAAATATTTATTTTATGGCGGTCCCTAAAAATGAATATTAACACTCCCACCTTGGTTAGTACGCGGCGGTAACTCTGGTAGACTCTAGGGGTTGGCAAAAAGGCCCACTTGCCGAACTTGTTCCTCCCACCAAATACCAATATTATGTACCAATAGATTTGTTCTTTTGTATAGAATAAGTACCAAAAATTATCGCATTTGATGAGTGTGTAAAAAATTACAAAAACCAAAACTCGCTTCCGGTAAAATATACCAAAAAGATTTTATTTACTAAAAAAAAAGAATCAAATTATGTTTTAGCGTATTTTGAAACCCTGAAGTACAAATTTCCATAGTAATCTAATAAATAAAATGATAATAAAAAATATTTTTTATTTTTTTTTTAATGATATTTACTACTCTTTTTACATAAAAATATATCCAGCAATTTAAGTATAAGATCATAATGACATGATGCAGGCGTGTAGAGGAACTACCCATTGGTAGCACTCTAATCACATTTCTACATTATAATGTTTCGAGGCCTTCTTCTTTTCAGTCTTTTTGGAGGATTGTCAAGAATGGAAGAGGAAGCAAAGTTAGAAACTAGTGGTCAGGGCTAGATTTGTCACATGTGGAACTTTAATAGATGGTTTTATTTGCGACAAAGAAGCCTTTGGATTTTGAATTGTAAGGATCGAATACAAGAGGAATTCGAATATTTATATTTTTTTTGTAATAGATTAGAAGTTTAGACCGTTTGTCCTAGTAAGTTTTGTAATACTCGGAATCGACGTATAGTTTCCTGTCTTTTCGGTCTTCTGGATTCCAAGTCGTTTGATAATAAAATATAAATGGTATCAAGATCCATTGGTGAAAAAAAAGGATAAAAATTTATAATTTTTGATTTATATGTAAATTAGTATTTCCGGGTTTTAAAGTGTGTTTATTCTTAGTAAACAAAATTTTCTTGGTATACTATACTGGAACCTACTTTTGTTTTTTTTTAATTTATTACGTATTTAAATTTATGACTCAGTAAATATGATAATCTTTTGTTCTTATTGTACGCAACAGTACAAACCTATCGGCTTATAATAACCGTTAACTACACGTAGAGCAAAGGTTGTAAGCGATAACATAAAAAAAATTGTAAAATTATGAACATTTTGTTTCCACAGCTCCTAGGGCGAATTGGCAAGAACTCTTCTATTCATGTGAAATATATTTCGACCTTGTATCGCCAAAAAAGAGTTTCATCGACATCAGTGATGCCACATGCGTAGGTAGCCCCCCTTTGTGAGCCAGTCCGTCCCCCCTTGTGAGCCTCTCCGCCCCCATTCAAGTCCAGATAAGGAAAAAATAATTTAGAAGTCAATTATCAGAATTATCAATCAATTGATTTAGAACGTTTAATCGTAACAACTTGACTAATTATATTTTTTAAACATACCTGAGTCAACAATAAATACAAACAATATAAGACTACAAAATCTACTATTTTAGATGACAAGCCTTGTTTACTGAATCTATAATTTGTTCTGATGTTTGAAGTATGAATTTCGTATCAAAATGCAATTGGATAGCTTGCACAGTTCTGCGTAAACTTCGTTACTAGATTGTTGAAATTGCATCAGTTCACGTCGACGGGTGTCCGTGGGCGGTGTTTACTTTCTGTAGAACTATTGATGTGTAGAACTGCCTTCCTACTCGATTCCAATCAAATGTGACGTTAATTCATTTTGTTTGAGGACACTTGAAAATAGTTATTTTTGTTCCTATACATTTTTGGATACAAACAAATTATTTAAAATTAAAATATTATTTTAAACTGTAAGATAATAATCAATTCTGACTTCTTTAGTTTTATTCACCATTTGATATTTTTTTTCCCTCTAAGCCCCATGAATCTAAAGGATTTGATATACAGTGGGTTGGTGATTACGTGGGTGGACTGAAAAGTTTAGGACCTAACAAAAATACGAGACATTTTTTCTGATTTTTTTTTTTTATTTTTCAATATAGTCTCCTTGTAACCCGTCTAAAAAGTACTCGGCGTTTTTCTCTGCAAAATAATTGTTCATGAAGGTGATCGCCTCTTCATTTGACGAAAATATCCGATCTCCTCGACGTAAATTCTAACACAGTCGGTTGTTCAAGTGTCATATTTATGCGGTCCGTCTTTGCTATTTGTTTAGTGAAGTATATCTCATTATACGTCTGAGGATACTACCCTGAAACTGTTGGAGCTTCATGGTCGTTGTTGGTGCTCCTTAAAGCAAGACTGGCCTCAGCACACTCTTGTAAATCATTAATTTGAGACGAAGATAAAGATTAGGAGAAGTCAGCAGATGATTAAGCCTGTAAGACTTGGCCCTGACCTGCTTGTGATCTTATTGCAGTGGCGAGCTAGCGTCAAGGGTGACACCCACTTATACTATGCTGCCTGCTAGCCTGTTCTCGTACCCTGCTACTTTGTAGACTTTAGGGAGGGGACGCTTGTTCTTTTGGAAGGAGAAAGTAACACAGCAATAATAATAAGCAACCTCCATATGTGATACTTTAGTATAAAAATCTATCTGATACATTTTTTTCTTACTCTTCATTAATATAAAAATAGTACTTCTTACATGTACATGAAACTTCAAAATAAAAATATTTTACATAAGTTAAAAATGTTTGTTGTTTTTAATTATCTCAAGTGGTTTTACTTTTACTTACCTACATGTGGAATATACAGTAAGGGGAAGAATTTTTGATTGTGGAAAATTTTGAATTCGAGTTCAAAATACCTAGTTTCGCAAAATGGTCTATGTGTCTGTTTGTGAACAACCTGGCTCAAAAAACTAATAGTCGTACGAAACTCAAATTACACATTTAAGGTGGGTATATTAAATTTAACATGGGATGAAATTAACTTTTTCGCTAAAATTTCCTTACCGAAAGGGCCACTTTGCAATTTTTCAGATTTGAACCAAAATGGCATTAACGAGTTTAAATAAACTCGGCATGGCAGTTTAATATTAAATGATCTTTACTGTTAGCTATATTTTATTTTATTTCAAAACTGTTTTTGGTTTATTTATTTGCTTATCTCATTTGTCATAATTGTCCAGCATGTAAACCATTTTTAATTTTATCCGTCATAATGTAATTATGATTTTTTTTTTTCTATTTTCTATTGATTATTATGATTGTTTTTTTTTTTTTATTTAGAAATTTTAGGATTTCAAATAAATTTATGATTCAAATTAAAAAAACTTGAGGGGTATTCATGATCTTTAGTTTAACATTTTAAAGCATTTAAAATAGAAAAATTTATAATAAATGGAGAAATATTTCCTTCTTTTACCATGTTAAAACGATATAACATGGTTGAGAGTCTGTTACTAGGTCTGTTAAATGGAGAATGACGTCACGAAACTGACCTGCTTAGCTCGTCACCGTTTTGTTTGTTTTATTAGGTTACTTGCTCGTGGATTGTGTTTGTATTATTTTGGATGTTTTTAGAACTAAAGCAATGGATGACAATAATAATAATATAATGACAGTTATTTATCAGCTCATCTTGATTCTATTCCTCAAAAGTTAGAAGATCAACAAGACACTCAGTAGCCAAACTTCCACACTTCTACTTTTCACTTACTTTAGGCATGCTGTAATAAATTACTTTAATCAAAACTTGGAAGTAAACTATGAAATAATATGAAGTTTTGGAAGGAAAGGTTATAAAACAAGTTGCTCAGAAAATCCGCTAGGAGCTCTTATGCATTTAACATTTAACATGACTTTAAATAGGGCTGCTCACAATACTTCACTTGGGCATCATGAATGAATACTCCTTTAAAATATAGAGGGTAGCATATACCTATTATAAAGGTTAAAAAGCGCGTATTTTGGTCGCGTTTGGACTTATTTTCATTGGAATTTTACGAAGAATCCAGAGCAGTTAATAATTTTTAATTAAAAAAAAAAAAAGATGTTGTTCTGTGGAACCCTGCCAATAGGTGAGTCATTTTTTGTTACCTGCCAGAAGGCACAGCAGGTAGCTGGGTCTTTAAGCTTGTAGGTATCATCACCCAGCCGACAGACCCTAATTTACGGTGCGGTGGACACCCTGGTTTTCTGTTATCATTGTAGGTCATCATTATAGCTGTCACAACAACACTGAATAATCTGTAAACGCATAGCGCCATACCTGGGTTTGAAACCATAGTAAGTATGTATTGATTTTTTTTTAAGAGTTTACTATTACATTATATTTTTAATGATATGTAGATAGTTGACCGTAGATTAATGCTTGAAGAAGTTTGTCGGGGGTGCGGTCAGCACAGAACAACATAAATAAACAAAACAACAAAATAAATAAATATGGTTTTGTTTATTTATGTTGTTCTGTGCTGACCGCACCCCCCGACAAACTTCTTCAAGCATTATATTTTTAGCTTAGTTTTATATTATTGAAGAAAATGTATTAAGTTAATTGAGTGGTGCAATTATTGGGAATATATTAGTTAGTGTATGAAGCTCTTGTTAATATATTGCCGAATTTCAAAAATAAAAAATTAATATTAATTTACATTAGTTGTGTATTTTAATCCTTGTAGGTAGAGCATCATAGTGGTGTTTGGGCTCATTTTCTTTTTGAATTTTAAGTAGATTTCAAGAGATTAAATAATTGTTATTGGAAGAAGACAGTTGACGGTATGAAGTAGGTTTTAGGAAGATGGTCCGGGTTGCGGTCAGTAAAGATACAAAATAGTAAAAAAAACTATTAATTGTTAACTAACGTTTGCAGGGCTTCATCAGGCTAAATGAAAACAACATAAAAACAATGTAACATATGACAAAAAAATAGTGAATAATGGGACCGATTAACGGTGATTCATCCGATGAAAAAGGTCAAAATCGCAGCACGATCCTTCATTGTACCACTCCGTACACTTGATGGGACGATTTATCGCGAGAGATAAATGAATTTTGGGAAACGGAGCAAGTAGCAAACGTAGAAAAAACGTACTCTCTCGATATTCAATATGAAACGTTTTTCGCCAATCCCCATTCAGCGGATAAAGTCGGTCACTTAGAAGTGAAATTTTCGTATAACGGCAGTCCTCCGGTAATGAACGATTCCAAGTACGGAGCCCTCAACCGCTTCAAAAATTTGAAAAGAACCGCACCCTACCACATAAATATTTCAAAGTTAATCGGGAATATCACGATAAACGCTGCATTGCGAACGCCATCTCCGCTGGAAAGCGTCATCTCTCGCATCAAACCGTTCAAAAAGACAGTTCGGCCACCAAACTTTTTCGTTAAAAATTGTTTTCAATAAATAATGGATTCTTTCTATCACCATTCTCTCACGGGTCCGAGGTTGCAATGTGATATATAGGATGTCCTAATTTGCTTTTTTCAACATTTTTTATCGATTCCGAGCTACCGATACTCTGACGGAGTATAAGTCCTCGAAAAGTTCTCACCTATCATCGGGAAGGGGGTGAACTCGTTGGGGTCGCTCATTTCTCGTGTTAATCCCGTTGGTTTTGTTAGGGTGGGCGGTAGGTTGCGTCTTACCCCTCCTTTATTCCTTGCTATGTACCCCGTACTATTACCCGCCAACTATCGTTTTGTCAATCTTTCAATTGACCCTTTACCACACACTCACCGTCACATGGGGCCTTAACGTTTGCCTTCTCTTCTTCGAAATAGTTTTGGATCTATATCGGTAGAGGAGTCATTAGATCATGGGTGATATCGATATAGGCTGGCGCATGATATGCTCACTATCTCAACAGGCTTCAACAATGGACAAACCCATACTCTCCCATCGTCTCGGGCACATTGGTCTCTCTCAAAACACCCTATCGTACAGCCTTTTTCATAGTCGTTTCGCTTGTGTAGGAAGCATATTTCGGCAAAGAATTTTTCTCTCGTTTTTTTCTTTCGTCTCACCGTTACTTCCTGAGGGAGGGAGTTTGAAAAATTTAATTTTTGGTGGGCGGTATGTTAAAGCCCAAAGGTGTATTTTTCTTTTCTTTAATTTAATTTAATTATACTTCCAAGTGGTTTTTATTTGTTGTTAATTTCCTTTTTTTAATAAACATTCAGTCTTTATTTCTTGTAATTAAAATTAAATTAGAATAAATCACGTAAATAGAGTTAAGGAAGTTTGTTGTGTTGCGTGAATAATATAAATTCATCGCTGGGGCTCGGCACATATAACAACATTGCGAGTTGCAATGGAATTAGTGCCTGTATGCAGGCTGATAAGGGAGTCCGCTCCCTAGAGCCCAGAGGCTGAGGCAGAGATAGAGGTATCCACCGGATCACCGCTTTTGAGCCAACGAGAATTTGGAGTACAATTCAGGACCCTCACCCACCTAATCATCGGCATCTGGATGACGGTGGATGCTGCGAATTAAATAACATAAAAATCAGTGAAGACTAAATTGACTTTATTCTAACATATTAACAAGAACTACATGTTACTGTTACTGTTACTTATACTTATACTCTATCTTCTTCTAACTTAGCTATCTAGTCTAGGAAATATATATGAACACTTGTGAAGAGGGGGTCGGAAGAATAGTGAAATAGGAGAAGGGGTTTGGACCAATCAGATAATTCAGGAAATTAGGCGGAGCCTAGAGAGCCTATGAAATTAGAAGTAAATATCTGGGAGGGGGGAAAAGGCGTGACTAGAAGCAGGGTATTAGGCTTCCCAGAAATTGAGTAAGAGTCATGATCTTATGAGAACTAACTTTCATGTGTTAAACATAAAATTGTTAGACTGATGCAAGTCCATTGTGAGATGACAGCATGTACTTGCCTAAGTGTCAGCCATTGCTATTGATATAGGATACTAAGGGCTTGAAAGGGCTGTTAGAAGGGTCTCTGGGGCCTTCTTAGAACCTAGTCGTTTTTATTGGGTTCCTTTTTCTATAAAATTGTAAGAGAATGTGGACATATGCAACCATATGTCTAAAGTGACATAGGTTCAGTTGGGCAAGGGGCAATTGTTTAAATTTATAATACCGGTTCCTTAACTTGCGGAAGGGAGAAATATCATCGATATGCGCAGATCGACCCCCCTACTGTGAGTGACTTTTTTCTCCCATTTTTCGCCGAACTTCATATTTTTTATTTGTTTCTAATTTACTCCTTATTTCTTGAGTAAAGACAATTATTTTTGTTTTATACATATATAAAAATATTTTCTTTTCTTGCTTCACACACTTTTATTTTTTGTAACAACAAGCAACAGTTCATTTTTTATTTCTTTATATTTCAATTTAATTAAATTTGTATATCTGTTGGGAGATTTTATTATTCTCTATTTTTGTGTTTATGATTCATTTCAGGTCTTCCGTTTTTTTTTTTTTTATCACCCGAACCCGTGAACAATTTTTTCTCTGGGGAAGAGGTAGGTTTTTCATTTACGAAACGCCCCTCACCCCAACAAAAGCTATGTACATAATTTAAACCTAGGAATACATGAACATGTTAAAATGAAAAAATTATATTTACAAAAGTCAAAAGCAATCTTAAAATAAAAACAATAAATAAAGTAAGTTTCCAGTTTTGTAATATAATCTGGTTGTGGCAATATGATAAAACACTCCAGCTTTTATTTTATGATGCCGGAAATTGTAACTTCGCGATATGGACAGTTTTCCTCTTTCTCGGTTCTCCGACACTTTCTAGTATAACTATGTTGTGTTCTCTAATGATTATCACCCTGAATGGACCCTCATATCGCTGTATCCCCTTACTCCTGTTTGACCCCAACTTCCTGTAGACGATCGTCCCGATTTTAATATCTCCCATCCTGACGTGTAAATTCTCCCGAATGGTGAAATCTCATAACTGTGTGCACCGAATGGTTATATTCCGCCGCTATCGCCTTAAGCATTTCTACATGCGATTCTAATCCCTTGTCGTTCTGATACAAGCAAAGATGGTCACTTAACGTGCCATGAAGGCGCTCTATGCCTCCTCTACTCTTTGGGTGTCCTGGTATGTTGAGGTGCCATGTCATGTCAAGGTCCTTCATTTCAGTTTGAATTCTGGGATTGTCAAATTCTCTGCCTCCGTCCTATGCGCTTATCCTTAGAATTGGAACCACAAACTGGAGAGTTGCCAACACTGCTTCCGACGATTATTCTTGCATCTGCTGCGCCATTGCCGCATTACTAAAGATAACAATCAATGTTATCCATTTATAGGTGAAAGTATTAATCTCTAGATCGTTGAGCGGGGTATCTGCGGTATGTTTCCTCTTGTCACCCTTTTGGTGGGGAAGATTTCGGGTCATATTTTCATTCGAAATCATATTTCGGGTGTAGACAAACTTCGCAATTTCTTAAAACCTCTGTGATTGTCTTCTTTAACCCCTGCCAAAAGTACTTTCTCTCTAACGCGTGCAGTGTCTCCAGGATTCCACGGTGATTCGTTTTGCCCTGGTGACATGCTAGGGTCACCACATCTTCGTCGTTCGTCTTCCTAAAGTGTTTCAATCATCTGCTTGCAACGGACGAACCTCCAATCCATCCCTATTTGTTCACTGCGCCATAGCCGCTTGATCTTCTCCCTGACGATGGTGTTTCCCACGTAAATGTGATGATTTTCACCGGGCCATGAAGGATCCTTCAACATTCAACAAATCTAGTCTTCCCTCATACCTGGCGGTGGCCAAATCGTCGTTGCTCCTCGCGTACATGCAACACTCAGCTTTAATCATTCCACACAATCTGCCGCCTCTTGTGTGCGTTCAGTTTCTCCATATCTATTCGGTGTTGATCTCCATTGGTTCACCCCGGCCCACATCTCTTCTTCGGTACATGTATGGGCACTGTTTGGCTATGTGCCCCTTATTTCCACATTCAAAACACCTTGTGGGTGCCAGTAGCCCACAGTCCAAGTGTCCCACTTTCCCGCTGTCATGGCATTTTCTGTTTTCACGGCGTCCACTTGGTTTTATCTGCCTCCTTTCGGCGGTTGAAACTCTTTCCGTCACACTATGACGGTATTCTTTTCTTCTCCATGGAATTTGATTACTCCTCGCTTCATTATAAGCAACTCTTGTCCATCTGGTTTCTTCTATTTCCATTCGGGACTCTTCTACTCTGGCGCTTGCGTCAATTAGTTCCTATCCACACTCTACGAAGGAGCGTTTTCTCGGTATTCCCTCCTTCTTCCCCAGTTCTTTTGCCAACTGAATCTTTAGTACATTGGATAGGAATTGTATCCGACCCTAAAACCGACTCCTGCTAAATGTAAAAGGCGCGGAGAGACAGAGCGACACATAGCACTTTAAGTGACCACCTAGTTTAGCAGCTAGAAAGGGGACTGGAACCTGATGAAGCCATCGAAAGGGCAGTCGCAGCATACAATCACTCCATACACACAGTCACGGGGTTTGCCCCATTCGAAATTCTTTTTGGGATACGGGAACGTCGGCGGCACTACCGTGGTACTCTGGGGGATGATAAAATGGCCGGAAATGTTTCGGCCTTGCAAAAGTTATGGACCAAAGTCAGGAACAGGATTCGCAAGGAAAAAAGTAGAAGAGTGGCGCAAAATAACTTAAATGTCCGAGGCCTGATAGGTAAATGTGGGTAAATTATGGGAATTGTGGTATATAGGTAAGTGGGGACTAACTGAGGGAAAGAGCTGCAGAGGTATGAGCGCTCATTCAGAGCGATTGTCATTAGAGAACATAATATTGTTACAATAAAAAGTGTCAAAGAACCTAGAAAGAGGAGAACTGTCCATATTGAACAGTTGTAACTTCCGGCAATTACAATAAAGAGTGTCTTCTTATCACCACATCTAGATAGGACTACCAGAAATGTATTTATTTTGTTATTTATAATATTTTTCATGTTATTTTATGAGGATTTCTTTTGTTTTATATTTATATGTATTTTTTACGGTGTTATTGATATATGTATTTTTCTTTTGTATATGATTGAGTTTAAGAGGACTGTGTGCCTATTGTGTACTGGCTATAGCTTATGGTAAATAGTTTGCAAATGTATTTTTATTTTATATGTTATTATATTGTTCAGTATAAATTTACGAGAATTGTTCGTAAACTGCTGGGGGGAAGGGAACACCCAGCGTACAATAACAGCTGACAGGCCGTATCAGCTGATTGTGTTGAACAGCTGATTGATACGTATATATAGATGTATTGGACTGGATAAAGCCATTCTATTCTCTGGAACCTGTGAGAGTCATTTCATACCCTTTACTATTTTTTCACGGTTTTCTATCGATGATACTTAGGTGGTGCCGAAACGAGGGACCTTTGGATACCTGGACAATATTTAGCCTCAAGAAAAAAAGTTGTTTTCTGGACTTAAGTTATATGTATATATATATAATAAAATAAATAACTAGTTAATAAAATAGTAACTACTAAAGTAGTTAATAATATTTTAACTACATGTAAATAAAATACCCTATAATATTTTAATTACTTATGTATAAAATACCCATTAAAATTTTAATTGAAGGTATATAAAATACCCAGTAAAAATTTAATTACTTCTATATAAAATATCTAATAAAATTTTAACTACTTGTAAATAATATACCCAATAAAATTTTGATTACTTATATATAAAATATCCAATAAAATTTTAATTGATTTTATATAAAATATCGAATAAAATTTTAATCACCTGTATATAAAATACCCAATAAAATTTTAATTACTTGTATGTAAAATACCCAATAATATTTTAATTGTTGATATATAAAATTTCCATTTTTCTACATAATTAATATACCTAATAAAATTTTAATTACGTAGATATAATAAAGTTAAAGTTTATAATCAATGGGTCAGAAACAACAGTTCAAATGAATAATAGTGAAATATTTAAAAAACAAAGATTTGGTGACTGAGGATTAAATACGAACCATAGGGCGCTTACAAACAAGAATTTTACCGAGAAAAAAACGTGTTTTCTTTCGGTCCCACATCCAAGTGAATGGAGGTTTGCACACCCTAAGAATTTTACTGGCCCGGAAATTTCCGGGTGATAGCAGCCAGTTCACCGGCTGCAAGACCAGCCGGAAAATGGCCGGCCGGTAAAATTCTTAGCGTGTGCAAGGGTTTACCCTAGGGGTAGGAGATTATTTTATATTCCTATATAAATATTTTTGTAATCGATAATATCTATAATTTAAATTAAAAAATAATAATTTTCCCCAAAATTTATAAAAAAAACATAAATATGAAAAAGAAGGATGGGTAAAATAAAAATAATCGCTCAACATAGAACTTGGTATAAATGGAAGTTGTAACTGTTGAATATGGACAGTTCTCCCTTACCTAGGCTCTTTGGCGTCCTTCCAATTCTCCGCCTGCGTTTCTGCCCCTACTCGTGTCTTCCCGTCTGCTATTGTTTGTTGACATCTGTACTTTTTTCGTCCGATTTTAATATTCAATTTCCCATTACTATTCTTTATCTTAGCCCCCACCTTCTCTAAAAGATCACAACCAATAATCACCTGATAATCCCTGGGCATCCTTCTCACTACATGAATTGTTGAAATTTCTCTTTTAGCTCCCCACTTACCCAGTCCTCTCTCTACAGAGATGCATTACAATGCATGGTCCACCCAGAGTGATTAATTTACATTTTCAAACCTTTACTTGGAGTGTCTTCCCCTCGCTGCTCAATTTCTCTAGTACTTCTCTACAAGCAGTGGTGTTTGAACTGCCCATGTCCACAGCTTACTCCTCCGCTCACTTTAATCTACTCGATTATAGGCAGACCGCCCTGCTCTCCTTTCACGTGATAGTTTCTCAATGTGCGGTCGTCTCTCAGATTACATCCTCCTCAGATCTCTCGTGTCTTCCTTCCTCCTGGTCCTCGCCTTCATGCGCTTCCTCGGTTGCTCACGACCTTTCCTTCAGTTTCTGATACTTCTGAAACTTCTGTCGACTCACTTGACGATCCGCTCAGTCTCTGCCAAAGGCATTTTCACCGTACTTGTTAGGCATTGACCTCTATTGGCTCGCCTTCGTCCATATTCATTCTTCGATACATGTATGGGCACTGCCGGGCGATATTTCCTTCACACACCGAGTTATTTGGCGATATTTCAAAGACCGAGTTGGCCACACTGGCCACCACGTGCCCATATTTGCCGCAACACGACGCGGTCTCCTCGGCGGCTGCAGGTTCTTGGTTTTGCTTCTCCTGATCTTCTGTTCCTGTTACGCGTTTTCTCTCGACCGCGATACTCTCTACTTATCAAAGGCGGGGGAGTAGTCCTTGGCCGATTCTTCATAATCCTCTTCCATCCTGGTTCTTCAAAATTCATTCTGGATTCCTGATCTTGGCCCCTTGTGTCTAAACTAAGGTTCCTGAGCACACTCTACGAAGGAGCGTTCTCTCGGCATTCCCTCCTCCTTTCCTAGCTCTTTTGCCAACTGAATCTTTAATACATTGGACAGGAATTGCATCTGACGCTGTACCTGAATTATCTCCATCAATTCGAGTTTATCCGCAATTCTATTGTAGCGTGCCAGGAGTTCCGTGGCATACTGTCCATCAGACTCTCGGTTTCTTGGTCTCCCTAATTATCACAAATATGTCCTCTTCAGGGACCCACCGTCCTCCTCTAAATGTCTTCTTCAATCCCGCCATGATCACGCTCCAGAGTGTCTCCTCGTCCGCTTGAATTTGATTGAGGATACTTCTTTTCACTCTACTGCTTGTAGCGCCTCAGCATCCTCACTGTCGAGCAGGTTTTCGGCTATCTTCGCTTTTATTTGACACTTCAGTACCACCCCTTTTTAGGAAATGGCTTAGTTCTCCCCTCTCTGCGGTAAATCTTTCAAGGTCTGAAATTTGCTTTCTTAAGTCCTGGGTGGTTGGTTTGCGGACTTTAATCCATTTCAGCGTTGTGGCATGAGCTTGCGCCAAAGAGACTTCCGGTAGTGGCTGAATCTCTGCTGGAGGTGGGTTTCCTACTGTTTGAGGCTGGTTGTTTGTTGAAGTTCAGATCATTCTGAGAAAAAAAAAAATATATTTTTCTTGAGGCTAAAAATTGTCCAGGTATCCAAAATTCCCGCGTTTCGGCACCACTCAAGTATCTTCGAGAGAAAACCGTGAAAAGGGTATGAAGGCTTTGTTATCTTTTGTTGAACTGTTATTTCTTGGCCGAAACAAGGGGGTTCTAGTAATAGAATGGCTTTATTCAGTACATCTATATTTACGTATCAATCAGCTGTTCGACACAATAAGCTGATACGGCCTGTCAGCTGTTATTGTACTAAGGCTGTAACTTTGAAGCCATCGAAAGGGCAGTCGCAGCATACAATCACTCCATACACACAGTCACGGGGTTTGCCCCTTGCTATTGATATAGGATACTAAGGGCTTGAAAGGGCTGTTAGAAGGGTCTCTGGGGCCTTCTTAGAACCTAGTCGTTTTTATTGGGTTCCT
>NW_027113503.1:226338-241904 GCF_000696795.3 Halyomorpha halys
AGGCAGAATATGGAAAAAAGAATAATGTAAGAAATAAGAGAGATTTACGTTATGGCGTAGAAGGTAAGCCTACAACTGATTGATTTTTAGAAATGATCACTAGAGTGAGCTACATAGGATTCGCTAGAAACAGTTGATATGAAATACCATTGATAGAAGTCAAGTTATAGTTTAAAAGAAAAACACAAACCAGTGATATGTAAAAATATGGAACCCAAATGTTATGAAAAATTATGAATTGTTTGTCTGCTTTGTGATTGACTGGGGAAGCTTCTAATTGTATAAAAATGCTTTCGGAGGTATTGTCAAAATCAAAGGAGTGTTTGAATGTTAAGCTATGTTCAGATAATTTTGAAGCCATGAAATAACGGGAGGAGACGGAATATTTCTGCTGGGCTATGCGGTCTTTAAACAAATTTTTCGTTTCGCCAATGTAGGATGCATTACAATTAGAAGTGGAACAGGGGATACGGTACACAACAAGGGAACGGTATACAACCGTAAACACGTAATAAACAATTACGCTCCTCCATCCCTAATATCCGCCTTGCCTTCAAAGCCCATAACAAACTCTTTTATTTACATCAGTCTTAAAGATCCAATTCCTCCTCAATACCGTTTCCACTGTGTCAAAGCGGTCTTTCTTGACAGTTACGTTTCTAGCGAATCCTTTATCAGTACCTCACTCTGGCGAGCCTTTCTAAAAGTTTAAAATCAATCAGTTATAGGCCTACCTTCTACGCCATAACGTAAGTCTTCTTTCTCATATTTCTTTCATTATTCATTTCACCATATTCCATATTCTGCCTTTTTCCTATTGTATATATATACACACACATATATATTTGTATTTTTAAGTATAGGTATATAAGTTAATACTCACACTGTAATTCAGAGGTAAGCCACTCACTATTTTTCATTGTCTGTCATATTGTTCAATTTGTAGATTCAATTGATTTATTTATTTTTTCAGTTTTTTAGAAACTACTTCCATATTTTATATTATACATATCTCCTTACCTACATGATATTATATTTCATCTTTCACTGTTTTCAATCTACTACCACCTAATTCCACAATTATCAATCAATTTAATTTTTTTTTACTATTCAATTATCAGTTATCAATTTTTTATCATTTATGATTCAATTCAATATTTTGTATAATTCCAAATTTGTTTGTATACTATTCCTTTTCAATTTTGTGTTTCTCTAAATGTTGTTGTTATCTCTTTTGTTCTATAGCCCTGAAGACCTGAAACTCGGGTCGAAACGTCGGCATAAAATAAATAAATATGGTTTCGTTTATTTATGTTGTTCTTTGCTGACTGCACCCCCCACAAACTTCTCCAATCATTAATCTACGGTCAACTATCTACACCTCATCTGATTTTTTATCCTACAGTTATACATAAAATTGTTAATTTGTTTGTGTTTTTCCGTTGATTATTATTGCTATCAACAGGAACAGCTTATTTTTTCGAATAAACAAAATTTAAGAGAATTCGTACATCCCCCACCCTAGCCTCTTTTCCCCTCCATACCATGACAAATCCAGGCAGTCCGGAACTTGGTAACGCCCAACCAGTTCCGGATTGGGTAGGTACCTGGAACCCTTTTCCCCCTCATTCTCTGACTCTTAAGTTACTAATACGGGAGGTGACTCTTTTCATTAGATTATTTATTATATTTGACTTACTCTGTTTCTTGTTTTACTTTGTAGACAAATATATAGAAACTCTGTTCTGACTTGCTATTTAAGAAACCAGTTTCTTCCAAAAAAATCATTTTATGATATTTAATTATCATTGTGTTCAGAAAAAGAAAAAAAATATCTCTTTTTTACAGGTACTATGTAAACTTTTGTTCTATTTTTTTCCCGTTAGTTGTCAGGTGTTTTAAAACAAGGTTTATCACTTCTGTCTACAGCTTCACCCTCTATTATGATGTTTCGTTAGCATTAATATAATTAATACACATACTATAATCATTAATCAATTTAATTTTTTTTAACTATTCAATTATCAATTTTTTATCATTTATGATTCAGATCAATATTTTGTATAATTCCAAATTTGTATACTATTCCTTCAATTTTGTTTCTCTAAATGTTGTTGTTATCTCTTTTGTTATATAGCTCTGATGAAGACCTGAAACTCAGGTCGGAACGTCGGCATAAAATAAATGAATATGGTTTTGTTTATTTATGTTGTTCTTTGCTGACCGCACCCCCCGACAAACTTCTCCAATCATTAAAAATTCAGATATCCGATTCCGATGGCAAAAGGTTCGGCTTTGTTTTCTTTTGTTAAACTGTTGTTTCTTGGCCGAAAAAAATTTATATTCGTCTAAACTGATATCAAAAACCCTAATATACGAGTTTCTATAGCAACATAAAACTGAAAATATTTTTCTTCATAATTGTTGCCTGGTTTTTTTTTTTTTGGGGGGGGGCGTAAGTAGCTTAGTAAGTGAACGATATCTGATGGGCATACAACCATCGCACCAGATTGTTTTGCTTTTTTGTACTTAGGAATAAGGGTTTAATTGAACGGGTACCCACATCTAAAGTAGCACCTGATTCAGCATAAAGCGGATTGCAATTAAAATATTAGAACTAGGAGATGATAGTTGGGGGTGCGGTCAAATGAAATAGAAATATTTTGGAGTAGCTTATTTAATTGTGCCAACATTTCGGCTTGAGTTTCTAGCCTTCATCAGGGCTAAGAACAGAACAAAATAACAACCAATAAGTTTAGAAAATAAAAATAAAATATAAACAGAATGACATAAAGTGCATAATTTTACTGAATGGAATTAATAAAATGAAGTGATGAGAGAATTGGAAAATAAAATATATACATAGATAATTGAAAAAGTAGGTAAAATAACATAATTAAGGAAATAAAATGAAAATGAAGTTATATAAAGCAAAGAAGTATAAATATATTAGTTATTAATAATTTAAAAATTGAAATATGGAAAGAAAAAGAAAATATAAAAATGTGTAAACATAATAATTGATAAAAAGACAAAATATAAGTAAAGTTTAACAAAAGAGATGAATAGAAAAAAAAAATTAAAAACAACAATAATAATATATGGTGAACATAACTAATAACGTGGGTAAGAAAAACTGAGAAAAGAAGGGGTGATAAAATAAACAAGGGGAAAAAATAAAACGAACCTGTTAGCTTGGAAACCAAACGTCACATGGTATACTGCTCCAATAACGGCTAAACTTAGAATTAAAAAAGCCGTTACAACAATGACTAAATGTTTTTAAGAGGAAGCAGTACGAGTGGGTAAAAAGTAGAAAATATACGCACTTCTACCATCATCTCAAACGTACGTCATCCACGGTCAACTATCTCTCATAATTATAAAATATTTCTTGATGAATCCTTATTCCTAAGTTAGGAGTCCGAGAACAAGGGGGAAAGCGTTCCAAGTACGTACCCAATCCCAAACTGGCAGTGCATTACCAAGTTTTGGACTGTCTCACGGAAAAAACTTTACAGGGTTTTTCTGGAGGGATTAGTTATGGTGTGGGGAGGGGGAAGAAGCAGCTAGGGTGAGGATGCGCGGGTTTCTTACCTGGGTCTAACCAAGAGGTCGTCCGTAACTTGGTAACGCCCAGGTAGTCCGGATTGCGTAGAAACTTGGAAGGCTTTTCCCCCCTATTTTCGGACTCCTAAGTTACTAATAAGGGAAGTTAGGTTACCCTTTATCTTTGACTTACACTGTTTCTTATTAATTCTTGTTTTACTTTGTAGGCAAATACATTGACAGCTCTGTTCTGACTTGCTATTTAAGAAAGCAGTATCTTCCAAAAAGTCATTTTTGAGATTTGATAATCATGTTTAGAAACAAACTCCCTATTTTTAAGTTTAAATTTATTTTAAAACAGGTAGGGCAACAATTTACTTAATTTTAATTTTATAAATATCAGTACATTTGGTCCTAGGATGGGGTTAAGTTATGATAAATGCAGTAATTTGTGACTTTCCATAACAGAGAAAACATGGATTGGACCATTTACAGCCTTTGTTTTAATTACTTTAAAAACTTTCATAATTATGTTTTTGGTTAGATAGTGAATTTTCCTTCTACTCAGTTTACTTGATATGGTGAACTTATAATTTTGCGATATTAATGAAAAAACTAATACGAGGGATTTCTGTTTGTTAAGTTCCACTAGTAGGTCAAGGGGAGGTAAGGAAAAGTTAGTCCAGTCACCTGAGTGGTAGGAAGAGTGGAGGGGAGGGGTTAGATGGAGAACGTTTGCCACTGCGCATCTTTCCCCTCCCTTTACCCACAGGCAAACACACTTAGATGCACTATACATCGTTCTGTTATTGTGAATTTATTCATTGCCTTTTTGCTTTAGTTGACTTTAGTTTTTTGAAGTGAAACTTCTTTACCGACGTTCTACAACTTAAGAAAAAAATGTTGTATGGTCGTAAATTTATTCCGCGACGCAAGGAAAAGCTAGAGATGAAACGGTAGTAGTGGAGGACAACGCTTGATGTGTTATGTTTTTAGATTAAAATATCATAAACACTAAATATCGTACCTGCATACTGTAGTTGAGGCAAATGTTGAGCATTTCATCCTCTTTGTAATTAGGTATAATTAAAATTGCTTCTTGACGCTATACTAAGTTAGAATGTAGAAAATTGTAAAATATAGCACTAAAATATTATTGTGGTAAATAATTATAGTGATATAGTAAGTTTGAACTTTTATTGTTGCTAGGATAAACACGTGAGGGGTAGCCAATTTTTATTGTTTAAAATTTTCCCGTCTTAAATACTTTCATATTGTTAGAGTAAATAATTATAGTAAAACGTTTGAACCTTTATTACTGTTAAATAACAAAGAAGATGGTTAGAGTTACGGTCAAAAGAGAAACAAAATTAGCTAATAACTATTTATTTTCCGACGTTTCATCCCACTTCTTAGAGCTTCATCAGGGCTGTTCACGTTGATAGCTTTGGCGACTTTGAGAAAATATCGGAAGCGTAGATGGAGGGGGAGGTATTTATTTTTGTGGTAAACTTGCAAAGGGTTTCCATTTTTTTAATAATTATAATTAAATGTTATTGTGGATTTTTAATGTATTGTGATCATTAAATTTTTTTATATATTATTCCATTTCTAGAAGTTTCAGTTATGTCTGCCAGTCCCAAGACCGTAATAATTTTTTTTATCTTTGCTGGTTCTTATTGTAATATTACTGAGGTCATTTACATTATTTTATTATACCGTTAATGTACATATATTTTAATAATAATAATAATGGTCTTATGAACCCGAAGGTTCGATATCGACACCACTAATCATTCTCCACATACATCCTACCAGTGACGACACCCAAACCCAACTCTCTTAAATTCGTTTTTACGCAATCCCCCCATCTACGTTTCGGTCTATCCTTCGGACGCTTTCCCGTTGGTTCGGTGTTTAATAACATTTTAGGGATCCTCTCGTTACACGCCCATCTTATATGCCGTAATGCTATATATAACCTCAATTATATTTACTGATACAAATATTTTACTTATTATTATTTTTTAGGAATTTTCATTTATTAATTCTTTATTCATTGTGCCAGCTAAACGTTTTGGGTTTTTTTGCTAATTATCAATAAATATTAACGAACAAGAGATTTGTATAGCAAATTTTACATTCTATCTTAATACATTTACACATTTAGATACAAATAATTCAATATTTTACTATTTATACATCCATTTGACTAATTTATAACAATTTACAAATTTCTAATGTTTTGTAATTAATTTCCTAGTTATTTTTTTCCTAACCTTACAATTATAATGTGTCATCTTAATTGAAATAATTTTTTATATATTAAAAAACTGAATATAAGTTTTAATTTATACTTTTTTCCCATATCTTGTTCAAAAAGGTTTTTACAATTCAAAATCCAGTTTTATTTCAAGAAGTTATTTTTTTTTCTTTACAATTTGTTTATTTGTACCTGTTCAATTAATTACAGTCAGCAAATACGCTATGGCATGGGTTGGCATAAGGGAGACGAGACAGCACCCAATGGTGCATCCTCCTGACGTTAACTAATTGATCAGACTAAGGGGCGGGGGGTCTCTTATACAACTCCCCTTCTTGAGTTCGTTGACAATATTAAAAATTGCGATTAAAAGGTTTTTATTTTTAAATCTGTGTTTTTAGCCGGTCCATACATTTGGCAGGCGTAAATCCAAATAGGCTTTAGTGAATATTTGTTATATGTTAAGTTTCTGTTTGAGGGATAATTTATAAAGTAGGAAATTTAGCATTTTAGTTTTTCTAGACGTGTGGACCCCATGTCAATCTTCTGTCATAGGTAAGTTCTCAATAGGTTACAGTATTTGTTTGTGGTATAAGGTGATATTCAATGAACTGAAGGTCATGTTTTGCACCGTAGAGTAAATTTTTATATTTATAAATAAAATAACTTAAAAAGTAATTAAGGTACATATAACTTTTCTTATCCCCTTTCTTTCCCTCTTAATTTATGACCACTGCCGTTTTAATTTTCTAAGTGGGTTGTATAGATGAGTGGAACTGGATAAGGATTCGGATGATTGGAAAGGTTTATATGGAATTTCGGGTCCAGGTCCAAATGGATATGAGGTCGTGGTGTATTAATCTGTTGGAAACTTGACAGAGTGCGTTGACTATCTCTATAACTTATTTGTATTAGGATTTTTATATGGCTAGATGTTAATGTCTTTATATGGTTCAATTGATTTTGTTTTTTTTCATAACTTGTAAAAACAAAACAATAAAAAAAGGGGAAATGATTCCGAATCATTTTGGATTGAATTAAATAAATTAAATTTATTTATTGCTAATTAATTAAAGCTGACTCCCTATGTTCAAATTTATAAATTGCGCGTTTATTAATTTGTGCCCGCAACTTCATTTCTGGAATGGTTCCAAAAACGTATTTCTGAAAATTTGGGGATTAAGTAAAACGCAAAGATAAAAATATTCATAGGTTTATAATAAAAATATGCTAAAATAACATTTTATATTTATAATATTCTCGAACATTTCTGTCGTCGTTTTTTATTTTAAACATCAGAGGGGAAAATTGGGTGTTACTATTTATGTTTTTTTTTTATTAAAAAAAAAAAAAGGCATTTGTATCAAATCCGCATTACCAGGAAGAATACTTATATGATCACGAATTCTTAAATTGATTTATTATTGAATCATAATAATAATTCAATTTAAAAAAGAAATAAATAAAGCATGTATGTGACATACATACCTATTTTTGCCCGTACCCTCCATTTACAACTTTGAATACATTTCTACAAGTAGCCACTTAGAGCCATGGGGACGAGGTGTATTTAGGAGCTGATGTATCCCTGGACAGAGTTCAGGTAAAATTTTAAAATAAAGTGGACATTGTGGTTTTGGGTCATTATTACGGATGTCAAACCATAATCTATAGGTCAGAGACCCAACTACCTGCTGTACCCGCTAGTAGGTAGAAAAAAATTACTCGCCTATTGGCTGTGTTCCACATTACAGCATTTTTAAAATGAGGTGTAAATAGTTGACCATAGATTAATGATTGTTTTTCAAGTTGAGAGAAGTTTGTCTTTCACCCGATCCTTCCTTAGTTCGCATGATGACATTATTATCACCAAAGCCGACAAAGGAAACAAGACTGTCATTATGAACCGCTCCGACTATAATGAAAAAATGACACAACTCCTATCCTATCATTCCTCACTTATTATTAACTTATTAATGAGTTTGTGTTTTTTGTGTATGCGGGTTGAGTTGAAAATTGTGGTAATTAATGTGGAAAGACCTCCAAAATGGGTCTCACCTATGTTGGTTAGTAAAATAAGTGAGAGAGACAGGTGATGTTGTGTTGGAGAAAATGAATTCGTTGAATGGTTTTGCGGATCTTTAAATTCTAAATTTATTAATTATCCCACATACAGAAACCTCATCTCTTATAATTCAGTTGCCCCCAGTTTTTGGCCTTCCCAAAATTCACAAACCTAATACCCTATCTCTTCTATTATCAATTCCCCCACCGTTAAACTTAGTAAATACTGACTGCCGTCTTTACAAGCTCTTAGCCATGACAATCCATATGACATTCACAACTCTTTTCACCTCCGCGATCAACTATTAGACCTCACCATTTCAGACCAATACATCCTCACTTCCTTTGGCGTTGAAAGTTTATTTACCAATATCCCCATAGATAAAGTCTTAATTTTAGTAGAATCCAACTGGTCCATCATTGAACCACATACTTCCCTAGACCTTCCTTCTTACCTCAAGTCTCTCCAACTTTGTTGTGAATCCGGCTACCTCACATTCCAGGGTCAATTTTTTTAACAAATTTCAGGCCCAGCTATGAGTAATCCTTTAGCTCCCAATCTTTCCAATATCGTACTTAACGATTTACTAAACTCCGTAACCCCACAGTTCACTAATGACATCATTTTTATTAAAAAATATGTTGACGACCTCCTCTTAATACTGAATCCTAATAAAATCACCAATATCTTATTTGCCTTCAATTCCTACCATCCTCGCTTACGTTTTACAGTTGAATTAGAAACAAACAATTCGCTACCATTTCATTTCATCATAAAAAACGCCAATAATACTATATCTTAATCTATATACCACCACTTGGTACACAAAACCAACTTACTCAGGAAGACTTTTTAATTATCACTCCCAACATCCTTACCATCAAAAACTAAACACAGCCAAAAATGTTATTCATCGTGGTTTTTCCCCTCTGATTTCCAATTTCATGACAATAACAATCTCCACATTAAACACATTCTCTTAAACAACAACTTCCCTCCAAAAATCATCGACAAACTCTTTTACAATTATAAAAACCGTGCCCCATCTACACAAAATTCTCTGCAATCTTTTTCCACCCCCCTATACAGATCATCACCTTACATCCCCTTTCTTACAGACAACATTAAAAAACAATTACGTTCCTCCACCTCTAAGCTCCGCCTAGCCCTCAAAGCCCATAAACAAACTGACTTTTATTTACACCAATCTTAAAGATCCAATTCCTCCTCAATACCGTTCCCAGGTTGTGTACCGTATCCATTGTTCCACTTCTAATTGCAATGCATCCTACATTGGCGAAACAAAACATTACTTAAAGACCGCATAACACAGCACAATTAATCCGTCTCCTCCCGTAACTTCATGGCTTCTAAATTATCTGAACATAGCTTAACACTCAAACACACTTTTGATTTTGACAATACCACCATACTAGCTTCTGTCCCTAACCACGACAAACGATTACTATCCGAAAGCATTTTTATACAATTAGAAGCTTCCCCAGTCAATCACAAAACAGATAAACAAAACCTATCCCTAGCCTATTCCCAAATAGTTAATTTATTAAAGCACCCATAATTTATTTTCTTTTATCAATGATTATCTATTTTCGATTTGATTGTTTATAAAAATATTTGTTAATTTATTAATTTTTATTCATAATTCTTTGACCTTTGGGCTCCGTATTTTTACATATCACTGGTTTAATGTTTTTCTTTTAAACTATAACTTGAATTTCTTTCATTGGTATTTCATATCAACTGTTGTGTCATAACGGTCTTTCTTGACAGTGAACCCTTTGTCTAGTTGCTCTCTCTGGTGGACTTTTCTAAAAATCATACATCAATCAGTTGCAGGCCTACCTTCTACCACATAACGTGAGTCTCCTTTCTTGTTCACATATATGTTACATTACTCTTTTCCCATTCTCCATATTCTACCTTTTCCTGTTATATATATATATATATATATATATATTATTATTATTTTTAGTATAGGTATATAAGTTAATACTCCCCCTTTTATTCAGCTATAAGCCACTCACTATTTTTCATTGTCTGTTATATTGTTCACTTTGTAGATTCAATTTATTTATTATTTCAGTTTTTTAGACACTACTTGCATATCTTTTATTATACATATCTTCTTACCTACATGATATTATATTTCATCTTTCACTGTTTACAATCTACTACCTTCTAATTACACGATTATCAATCAATTAAAATTTTTTTTTACTATTCAATTATCAGTTATTAATTTTTTATCATTTATGATTCAATTCAATATTTTGAATATGAAGACCTGAAACTCAGGTTGAAACGTCGGGATAAAATAAATAAATATGGTTTTATTTATTTATGTTGTTCTTTGCTGACCGCACCCCCCGACAAACTTCTCCAAGCATTTTTAAAAGTTTTATTTCAAGTTTAAATTTAGAATTATTAGAACTTTTTAATTCTAAATGAAATTAACCCAAACTTGAACAAAATACACTACTAATTTATATTAAAAACCGATAAAATTTATAAAAAAAAAACTGTACTGCAACAACCTCTGACCTTTCATAGGCTCAGAACTTTGTATGGAAGTACTGCTTCTAGACCAATTGTTTTGCAAAGTGATTGTTATTTTTTTTTATTATTAAAATTTAAATCCACATTGCCTGGAAGAATACAGATATGATTTCGAATTCTTTAATTGAATGATAATAATAATTAAATTTTTAAAAATAAATAAATGAAGTATGTGACATACGTACCTCTTTTTGCTCGGACCCTCCATTTACAAATTTGAATAAATTTCTACATGTAGTAACTTAGAGCCATGGGGACGAGGTGTATTGAGGGTAAAATTTTTGAATACAGTGGACATTTGTGGTTTTGGGTCATTATTAAGAATGTCAAACAAGTACCTAGACGAAAGTACTATAAATTTTCTAGACCCATGCATGGCACAATAAATTTTATTGTGCGTTTTGTATAATGCGGTGCTATAATGCGTTTTGTCATCGTGCTGGTCTGACAACTGTAATAATGAGCAGTAATGATGACCCAATTACCCACAACCATGGATTGTCCAATAACCCTAAATTATCACATGTCCACTCATGGATGATTCTTAGAAGCTTAAAGGGCCAGGTAGTTGGGCCTGCTAGCAGGTAGCCAAAAATGACTCACCTATTGGCAGGGTTCCAGGGATTTTTAATTTATAATTATTATGATTTTAAATTCTACAGAAAATTCTAACGAAAATGAGTCCTAGAACTCGACTAGAATGCTTCAAATTTGAGAATTAAAAAACAAAAATAATTTATATTAACATTAAAACTTTTTTTTTAATTGATAATAACTTCATCTTTCAAATAACCAAGTACAGTAATATTGTACGATAAGTGAGTTATAATACTTTTATTTATTTTTTTCCACCAAGACTCCCATTAGGTATTCAATGTGATTCGTTGCACAAACCAATGATTAAAATGGAAGGTATTAAATATTAAAGAGAGATTTTAAATTTTAACTCTATAAGAGTATCGGTTATTTCGAGGTAAATATTAAATTACTTAGGTTACAGAGCATTATCATCTTAAATAACTTAAAAACTTTATCCCTGTTATCAAAGCGATCGATAGGCCAACAACTGACAATACTGTATCACTCAGTTTCTGTTTTCACCTTTTTTTCCATTGCAAAAAGAAGAATTGTAATATCATTTAACAGTATAATAACATGATAAAGCATTATTACTCTATTAATTTAAAATAACTAAAACAACATATTTCAAAATAATACTTATTTAATATTTACACCAATTGCACATCCTTTATTTTAAATGTATTACAGTTAAGAATTTTAAGATTTCAAATGAATTTAGGAAACTTGAAATATAAAGAGACAACAATTTAGCACATAACTATAATAAGCATTTAAATCCTCGTTTACGAAGCAACCAAAATGTGTTTGGACTCATTTTTCATTGGAATTTTCAGTTGAATAGATAAATGTTTATTATTTTTTTTCGTCGAAGACTCCCAATGGAGTCCTATACTGCCTAACCATTGTTGGGGGTCCAGTTTTTCATTTTGTTGCACCGCCACACAATGAAAAAAGTCAACGCCTCAAGGTGGATTCGAACCGGCACCGCCAATAGAACTTTTAATTTAATTGGTGATTGAAAGTTTTATGATTTAATGGAAAAGTGCCACCTAAGCTAAGGGAAGCTTAATGATAAATAAATATGATTCCTAACGAGGTGTAGATAGTTGACAGTAGATTAATTTGTGGAGAAGATGGGAGGGGGTGGGGGTTCAACAAATTAAGAAAAAATGAAATGGTAGTGGTAGAGGGCAGGGCTTGATGTGTTATGAATTTAGATTAAACTATCTCGAACACCAAAATTCGTAGCTGCGTATCTTAGAACAGGGAAATGGTGAACATTTCATCCTCTTTGTAATAAGGTATAATTCAAAATTGTATCTTGACGCTACACCGAGAGTAGGAAAGTGGAAAAGATAGCGCCCTAAACTATTGTATTATTGTGGCAAATAATTATAGTAATACGTTTGAACCTTTATTATTGTTAAGGTAAACACGCAAAGGGTTTCCGTTTTTTAAAATAGTTAAAATTAAATAAAGATGTTATTGTATTTTTAATATATTGTTATATAAATTTCGAGGTGTTTCAGTTCTTTTGACCTGTCTCAAGACAGCTACAATGTTTTTTCTTTGCTGGATCTTATTGTAATATTACTTAGGTCATTTATTTATTTTGTTACCGGTGATGTACAAATAATTTACTTATTTTAATCTTTATTTTTATTTATTCTTCAATTCTTTTTTAGGAATTTAAATTATTACTTGTTTATTCATTGTGTCATCTAAATAACTTTTCGGGCTTTTTTGCCCATTATCAAATTCTAAAATTAAAATATTAACAATCAATAGTTTTTAATAAAAAATTTTAAATTGCAGCAATAATAAAATGTACAGATTTACATAGAAATGATTCAATATTTTACTATGTATACATCCACTTCACTAATTTATTACCATTTACAATTCTAAAATGTTTTGAGATTAGTTTTCTAGTTATTTTTTTTTCTTACTTTACAATTATTTTGAGGAAATACGCCATCTTGATTGAAACAATTTTTTTAAAATATATTTTAAACTAAATATAAGTTCTAATTTAAACTTGAAATAAAACTTTTAAAAATGCTGTTATATGGAACACTGCCAATAGGCCAGTAATTTTTTCTACCTACTGGCGGGTACTGCAGGTAGTTGGGTCTCTAACCTAAACATTATGATTTAGGGTTTAGTGGACAACTCATGGATTTGGGTCATCATACCAGCTCATTATTGTGGTTGTAAGACAATGACAAAACGAACAATAGTCAACATAAAATTTATTGTGACCCACCTGGGTTTTGAAAATTCATAGTCTTCCGTCAAACTTGTGTGAATCCGTAATAAACCTCCCCCCCCCCCCCCAAACCACAACTGTCCACTATATTCTAAAATTTTACCTGAACTCTGTCCAGGGATACATCAGCTCCTAAATACACCTCGTCCCCATAGCTCCCAGTGGTTACTTGTAGAAATGTATTCAAAGTTGTAAATTAACGGTCCGAGCAAAATGAGGTATGTATGTCACAAACATGATTTATTTTTTAAATTGAATTATTATTATCATTCAATAATTAATCAATTCAATAATTCGTGATCATATCTGCATTATTCCTGGCAATGCGGATTTGATACAAATGGCTTTTTTTTTTAATAAAAAAAAACATAAATAGAAACACCCGATTTTCCCCAGTGATATTCAAAATAAAAAACGACGACAGAAATGTTCGAGAATATTATAAATATAAAATAAGTTATTTTTGCATATTTTTATTATAAACCTATGAATATTTTTATCTTTGCGTTTTAATTATATCACCAACTTTTCAGAAATGCGTTTTTGGAACCATTCCAGAAATGAAGTTGCCGGCACAAATTAATAAACGCGGACATGGGCAATTTATAAATTTGAATTGAGGGAGTCAGCTTTAATTAATTAGCAATAAATAAATTTAATTTATTTAATTCAATTCAAAATGATCCGGAATCATTTTCCCTTTTTTTATTGTTTAGTTTTTACAACTTGAATGAAAAAAACAAAATCAATTAAACCATAAAACATATAAACACATTAGCATCTAGCCATATAATAATCCTAATACAAATAAGTTATAGAGATAGTCAACGCACTCTGGCAAGTTTCCAACAGATTACTACACCATGACCTCATATCCATTTGGTCCTGGACCCGAAATTCCATATAAACCTTTCCAATCATCCGAATCCTTATCCAGTTCCACTCATCTCTACAACCCACTTCGGATATTGAAACGGCAGTGGTCTTAAATTAAAAGGGAAAGAAAGGGGATAGGAAAAGTTGTATGTCCTTTAATTACTTTTTAAGTTATTTTATTTATATATATATAAAGATTTACTCTACGATGCAAACCATGACATTCAGTTTATTGAATATCACCTTATACCATAAAAAAATACTGTAACTTATTGAGAACTTACCCATGACTGAAGAATGACATGGGGCTCACAGATCAGAAAAAAAACTAACACTCTAAATTTTAATTTATTTAACTAATACTATACAGACGTCATAAGTTATCCCTCAAACAGAAACTTAACATATAACAACTAAAGCCTATTTTGATTTACGGCTGCCAAATTTGCGGACCGGTTAAAAAGACAGATAAAAAATAAAAACCTTTTAGTCGCAATTTTTAATATTGTCAAGGAACTCACCACTCTACGTTTCAAACGTGACCACCCACACCGACCTGTGAATTCCGACCGTACCGATCCACATTCTTATGGTTTACAAAGGCTTTACGATAAATAACATGGACCTTCCAATAAATTTGAAACAGATTGCAAAGCATTACATCCCTGACGTAACTCAGCGTCGGCTGAAGAGGAGTTGTATAAGAGACCCCCCGCCCCCTACTCAGACCAAATAGTTAACAATAAAGTCGGGAGGATGCACCACTGGGTGCCGTCTCCCTTATGCCAACCCATGCTATAGCTTATTTGCTGACTGTAACTAATTGAGCAGGTACAAATAAAAAGATTGTAAAGAAAAAAATAACCTCTTGAAATAAAGATGGATTTTGAATTGTAAAAACTTTTTTGAACAAGGTATGGGGATATGGGTGCCGTGTCACGTGGGGATCGCTGGAAATGAATTGGCGGACATTGCAGCTAAACAAGCACTTGCTCTTCCAGGTCAGGGTGCGGCCATTCTAACACCCCAAGAAATAAGTCTTCCGATGTAAAATGAAATATCATCTAGTTGGCAAGCCTTGTGGGATGAAAGCTTGCCAAGGAAATTAAAAACTATTAAAAAAAACATTAAACCATGGACCACATCAAATCGTTCCAATCGCAGGGAGGAGGTTGCTATTGCTAGATTGAGAATAGGTCATACACGTTTAACTCATACATACGTAAGCAGCCACCGCCAAAATGTCAATAATGCAACAGTGTACTTACGATCAGTCACATATTTGAGAAATGTCATTTTTATTCTGCGAACTTGAGTAGATTGGGAGTAAGACCGAGTATATTGGATGCTCTGAATGATGACCAGAAGAACGTGGAAATTGTTGG
>NW_027113503.1:242864-244892 GCF_000696795.3 Halyomorpha halys
GTCAATTTATTGTAATGAGTTTTGTCCGAGGGATATCTTGTTCGGTGCCACCTCGCTCTTGCCCGGCGTTGTTCTATTAATAATGCCTGTATATGACGAGGTAAGGTGTTCTTTTGTTTTTAGTGGAATTTAAGTCAAGTACGTTTTCAAGATCAGTCCGAAAATTTTTCCAGTTTACCTGTCCGGTAACCATTGAAGGGGGAGAGGGTCTAGGAATAGGATTAGAATGGATGTGAAATAGAACCGGGCTATGATCTGAAGAGAGGTCATCTACTGATTGAATTGTGGATTGTGATGTGGGTATTTGGGAAGTAACAAATATATCAAGGATATCGGGACGATTTTTAAGGGATGTAGGCCAATAAGTAGGATTTTTAGGAGAGAGGATGGAGTAACTATTGGATGTTGTGACTCGGGAAAGAGTCCTACCACGAGTATTGGACGTTCTGCATCCCCACTGTTGATCTTTGGCGTTGAAATCTCCTCCAGCAATAAATCGCGGACCAAGGGACCGGAATAAGGAGTCAAGATGGCTATAGGAAATAGAAATACCTGGAGAACAATATATAGCTGAAAGTGTTATGTTAAACGGACGAGAGGATAAGATGTTTATTGAATAATATTAGACGGAGTGGAAGGAATAAGGGAGTGAGGTAAAGATTTATGAATAAGGATACAAGAACCAGCCTGAGATGTGTTGTCAGGGTGATCTGTTCTATATGTAATGTAGTCGCGTATGTAGAAGTAAGAATGCTTTGTGAAATGCGTTTCAGTAAGTAGTGCTATGTCGATGAAATGTTCATGGAGGAATATGTCAAGTTCTTCTCGGTGGTTATGTAGTCCATTTGCATTCCTTAAAAGTATATTTAACGTGCTTTTGTTCATCTAGTTAAATTGAACGGGATTTCATTAAGGAGTCTGGTTAGGAGTGAGATAAGATGCTTGATTGTGTCTTGAAGATCACGAAGGAAGGAGGAAAGAATAGATGTTATTTCACGTGCATTTTGGCTGTTTTGAGAATAGAAGGTTTGATCATGGACATGAGTGTAGGTTGGTCGAGGTAGGGATTGAACTCTTCTTTGGGATTGTTGAATTGGTTCCTCGGTTACTGGAAGTTCGGGGAAAAGATTGACCGAAGAGGAAGTTTGGGATAGGGGAGGAAGTTTAGGATTGACCTGTGTATAAATTTTCACATTTTTGGAAGGATAGTCATTTGTAGGTGGCTTAGTCTGTGGATAGGAGCTTGGGGACTGATATAGTGAAGTCTGAGGGAGAGAAACAGAGGTCTGAGTCTGAGGGTGGGATGTCAGAGGGAGAGTATGGGAAGCTTGAGGCGCCTGAACTCGATGAGTTACTTTTGCGTATTTAATAAAAGGCTGTCTTCTGGAGTTGATAGGTAGATGTACGCGATTAGTGACCGGGGTACGATGTTCTACGTCGCTCGTTGATGGGCCAGCAAGTTCTTCTTCTAGAACCACTTTGTTTTGATTGAACTCTTTGAATGCAGAATTTGTGGTTTTTTGGCGTTGCATATTTTTGTATATTTCGCAACCTTTGTAGTTAGCAGGATGACCTTCTTTCCCACAGAGTACGCATTTAGCTGGAGTCTCTGATCAGATGGATGTGAGCCAGCACATTTAACACATCTGGCTTGATGGTGGCAGTAGGCTTTTGTGTGGCCAAGATTTTGACACTTACTGCACTGGACAATTTCAGAATAAAAATATGAAAAATTTAATAATCCTTTGACTGGAAGAATCTTAAGGTATTAACTTGATTTAGTGAATGAAAACAATTTCTTCCTTATTACAATATAATAATTTATTTCATATTACACAGCAACGTTTCGGGAGATTTCTCCCATCTTCAGGCTGCTAAAAAATAAATTCAACAATACCATAACCATGTGCTTGTAACAACATTACTATATCATTTACACTCAAGGACTAATTATAAATTATTTACCTGATAACAAAAAACTTATATTTAACATATAATTATTCTCCTATTAGTCTTATTAGCTAATAT
>NW_027113503.1:246902-288406 GCF_000696795.3 Halyomorpha halys
GTTCTAAAGTTTCCTTATGGGATTTCAGTAATCCATGGATCCTTGGAACTGTGTAATCTGTAACTTGTAATTTATTTTTTGTTCTTTTATCTATATACCCTTTTTAAAATAATTTATCAACATAAACATTAATTTTGTTTATTAGTTCTTTAAAAGGATCATTTCGCAATCTTTTATATGTATGTATTTCATTTTCATTATATTGTAATAAGGAAGAAATTGTTTTCATTCACTAAATCAAGTTAAAAATATGAACGTCTTGGGACTGGTAGACATAACTGAAACTTCTCTAAATGAAACAATATATAAACATTTAATAATAACAATACATTAAAATACAATAACATTTAATTATAATTATTTAAAAAAGGGAAACACTTTGCGAGTTTACCTTAACAATAATAAATACCTACTTAACAAAAATAAATACCTCCCCCTCCATCTACGCTTCCGATATTTTATCAAAGTCGCCAAAGCTATCAACGTGAACAGCCTTGATGAAGCTCTAAGTAATGGGATGAAACGTTGGAAAATAAATAGTTATTAGCTATTTTTGTTTCTCTTTTGACCGTAACTCTAACCATCTTCTTTGTTATTCAACAGTAATAAAGTTACAAACGTTGTACTATAATTATTTACTCTAACAGTATGAAAGTATTTAAGACGGGAAAATTTGAAAGAATAAAAATTAGCTACCCCTCACGTGTTTATCCTAGCAACAATAAAAGTTCAAACTTACTATATCACTATAATTATTTACCATAATAATATTTTAGAGCTATAGTGTTTACCTGTGGGTGAGGGAGGGGAAAGATGAGCAGTGGCAAACGTTCTCCATCCAACCCCTCCCCTCCACTCTTCCTACCACTCAGGTGACTGGACTAACTTTTCCTTACCTCCCCTTAACCTACTTATGGAACTTAACAAACAGAAATTCCTCGTATTAGTTTTTTCAAAACTATTTTTCATTAATATCACAATTTATAAGTTTACCATGTCAATTAAACTAAGTAGAAGGAAAATTCACTCTCTAACCAAAAACATAATTATGAAAGTTTTTAAAGTAATTAAAACAAAGGCTGTAAATGGTCCAATCCATGTTTTCTCTGTTATGGAAAGTCACAAATTACTGCATTTATCATAACTTAACCCCATCCTAGGACCAAATGTACTGATATTTATAAAATTAAAATTAAGCAAATTGTTGCCCTACCTGTTTTAAAATAAATTTAAACTTAAAAATAGGCAGTTTGTTTCTGAACACAATGATTATCAAATCTCAAAAATGACTTTTTGGAAGATACTGCGTTCTTAAATAGAAAGTCAGAACAGAGCTGTCAATGTATTTGCTTACAAAGTAAAACAAGAATTAATAAGAAACTGTGTAAGTCAAAGATAAAGGGTAACCTAACTTCCCTTATTAGTTACTTAGGAGTCAGAAAATAGGGGGAAAAAGCCTTCCAAGTTTCTACCCAATCCCGAACTACCTGGGCGTTACCAAGTTACGGACGACCTCTTGGTTAGACCCAGGTAGGAAACCCGCGCACCCTCACCCAAGTTCCTTCTTCCCCCTCCCCACACCATAACTAATCCCTCGTACAAAAACCCTGTAAAGTTTTTTCCGTGAGGCTGTCCAAATCTTGGTAATGCACTGCCAGTTTGGGATTGGGTAGGTACTTGGAACGCTCCCCCCCCCCTTATTCTCGGACTCCTAACTTACGAACAAGGATTCATCAGGAAATATTCCTAATATTTTATAATTATGGGAGATAGTTGACCATGGATGACGTACGTATGAGATGATGGAGGGGGTGCGTATATTTTCTACTTTTTACCCACTCGTACTGCTTCCTCTTAAAAACATTTAGTCATTATTGTAACGGCTTTTTTAATTCGAAGTTTAGCCGATGTTATTGTATTTTGAATATATTGTTATATAAATTTCAGTTCTTTTGACCTGTCTCAAGACAGCTACAATGTTGTTTCTTTGCTGCATCTGTAGAATTTAAAATCATAATAATTATAAATTAAAAATTGAAGTATAAAAACATTACAGTACTCTGGAACCCTGCCAATAGGTGAGTCATTTTGGCTACCTGCTAGCAGGCCCAACTACCTGGGCCTTAAAGCTTCTAGGAATCATCCCTGAGTGGACATGTGATAATTTAGGGTTAATGGACAATCCATGGTTGTGGGTAATTGGGTCATCATTACAGTTGTCATACCACCACAATGACAAAACGCATTATAGTCTGTCCACATAAAATTTATTTTGTCATACCTGGGTTTAGAAAATGTATAGTACTTTCCTCTAAGTACTTGTTTGACATTCTTAATAATGACCCAAAACCACAAATGTTCACTGTATTCGAGTCTTGCTTTTGATCGAGTCTGGCATCCAGGTCTGCTCTATAAACTTCGTCAATTCCTACCTCCTACATATTTCCTTATAATCCGCTCCTGCCTCACTGATAGAACCTTTAATGTAAATCATAACCTAGCCTACTCATCTCTCTTTTTTCAGTCTGCCGGTGTTCCTCAAGGTAGTATCCTAGGTCCCATTCTTTATACGGTTTATACAGCTGACATCCTAACCCACCCTAACACAGTCCTAACAACATACGCTGATGACAGATGTATACTGTCTGTAAACAACGACCCAATTAATGCATCACAAACACTACAGACACACATAACATCTATTGAAGAATGGCGTCAAAACTGAAGAATCAAAATTAATCCGGACAAATCCCATCTGATCACCTTTACTCTCCGTTGTAAACCTCTACCCTCCTGTCCTACAGTATCTTTTCTAAATACTTCACTAACGCCTGTTGAACAGATTCGATACTTAGGACTCCATCTTGACAAGAGACTTACTTGCAATCCACACACAAGACTGAAACGACAAGAAGCTGCTCGTAGATTCCGATTGCTACAACACTTACTTGACAAACGCTCTAAACTTCCATTCACTACAAAAAATTAGTATACACTACGATAATCAGACCAATTTGGACATATGGAATTGAGCTCTGGGGCTCCACCAAACCATCAAATTCCTCTCGCATCCTATCCTTACAATCCAAAATGCTACGTAAAATCCTCGATGCTCCTTATTACGTTACAAATAAACTCATTCACGAAGACCTTAACATTCCATTCGTTGCAGATTTGGCCCAAAACAGATATGCGTCTTTTCATTCCAAACTCCTAACCATCCTAACCCATTAATTCTTAATCTTTCATCCTTAACAATCCCTGATAATCCTCCGAGGCGTCTAAAAAGAAGTTGGCAACGGGACCTTCTAACTTTAACTAATGTTTGAAGTACCACCAATAGTATACACTACGATAATCAGACCAATGGCGTCCCCGTAGACCTACATGGCTAGGTGTTAATGTGTTTATACATTTTATGGTTCATTTGATTTTGTTTTTATCGTAAGTTGTTAAAACAAAACAATAAAAAAAAAAGTGAAATGATTCTGAATCATTTTGAATTGAATTAAATAGATTAAATTTATTTATTGCTAATTAAAGGTAAATTAATTAAAGCTCACTCTCTCAATTTAAATTTATAAACAGCCCATGTCCGCGTTTATTAATTTGTGCCCTCAACTTCATTTCTGGAATGGTTGCAAAAACGTATTTCTGAAAAGGTGGTGATATAATTAAAACGCAAAGATAAAAATATTCACAGGTTTATGATAAAAAAAAATGCTAATATAACATTTTATATTTATAATATTCTCGAACATTTCAGTCGGCTTTTTTTATTTTAAACATCAGAGGGAAAAACGGGGTATTACTATTTTTTTTTTATTAAAAAAAAATCCAATTGTTTCAAATCCGCATTGCCAGAAAGAATGCAGATATGATCACGAATTCTTAAATTGATTTATTATTGAATGATAATAATAATTCAATTTAAAAAAATAAATAAATAAAGCGTGTATGTGACATACATTCCTCTTTTTGCTTAGACCCTCCATTTACAACTTTGAATACATTTCTTCAAGTAACCACTTAGAGCCATGGGGACGAGGTGTATTTAGGAGCTGATGTATCCCTGGACAGAGTTCAGGTAAAATTTTAGAAAACAGTGGACAGTTGTGGTTTTGGGTCATTATCTAAGAAGTACTTTGACAAAAGAACCATAAATTTTTAAAGTCCCAGGTAGGGCACAATAGATTTCTCGTTGCCAGACTATGCCGCATTTTGTCATTGTAGTGGTCTTACAACCACAATAATGAGCAGTGAAGATGGCCCAATGACCCAAAACCATGGGTTGTCCACTAAACCCTAAATCATAATGTGTATGTCAGAGACCCAATTACCTGCTATCCCTGCTAGCAGGTAGCAGAAAATGATTCTGCAGAAAAATTACTCGCCTATTGGCAGTGTACCACATAACTGAATTTTTAAAAATTTCATTTCAAGTTTAATTTTATAGTTATTATGATTTTTTTAATTCTAAACGAATATAATAAGAATAAATAATAACGAATATGAGCTCAATCTCGACCAAAATGCATATATGAGGAGTAAAATACTCTATTAATTTATATTAAAAGCAAAAAAATATTATTAAAAATTTATACTGCAACAACTCCTGACTTTTCAGGGGTTCAGAACTTTGTAAGAAAGTACTGTTTATAGACCGATGTTTGTGCGAGGAGGTGATTATTCAATATCAAGCCCCAATGGGAAAGTTCCCGATCACACAGGGTTGACTCACAACTGCAAAAATTGGATAAATAATTACTTGCCACACACGGATTTGACCCTTCCTAACTTGCTTGCTGCACGAATCCTTACTTCCTTATTCCAGATATTTCAAAAACCCTCGATGAAGATGATAAAACAATAAAATTAGAATTTCAATTTTTAAAATCAAAAAGTTTTCTGACAAAAATGTAACATTGAACAGACAAGAAAAATTACGAATAAATATAATTAAAGAAATGTAACCGAAATTAAATAAGGTATAATTGGGGTTAAGGACCAATGATGTTTACGGCACTAAATAAAAATAAACAAACAGTTGCTTACTGCTTTTTTTTTTTTTTTGATTCATTAATAGATACTATTATCTATTGGAAAAAAATAAATAAAAATATCGAGCTTCAAACATTAAATTAAAAAAGTATACTGACACTAATTCATTAATTGAAATAACGATTAGGAATAAGATTCTTGTATTGGTAAAAACATAATTGGATTGAATGATTGGAATTGAATAATAATATTTGTAAAAAAAAGTGAATAAAACCACGAATTTTAAATTTAACATTTAATTTATATTTACACTGCTTTTGATGGGACTGGTAACTTTTATCTCTAACTCTCCAATCCCCCATCACAAACGTTGAAAGATTGGTCTCAAAACTGGAAGATTAAAATAAATTCCAACAAATCCCATACTTCGTCTTAAAATTATGACACCTTGCTTCACGGTAATCTACTTATACCTAACGGCAGATCCGCTACCTAGTACTACATCAGGTCGAAAGACTAACTTAAAATTCTTTATACTACACTGAAAAGACAGGAAACTGCTCGTTGATTCCGACTATTACAACGTTTACGAAAAAAAAAAAAACGGTCTAAACTTCTTTAGGCCCATTTACATGACATAATCAGGCATATTTAGACTAATTGAGTTGAGCTTTGGGGCTCCATTAAACTATTGAATTCCTCTTGTATCTAATCATTACGATTCAAAATCCTCAATACTTCTTACTTTCTCAAAAGTGAAATCATCCATAATGATTTCAATATTCCATGTATTGCCGATTTGGCCATATCCAGATATCATCCCTTCCATGATAAACTCCCTAATCACCCAAACCTACAAAAATTTAAAAATTTTTGCAATTTATTCTGCCCAGGTCAATAAATTTAGTGAAATGAACTATACTTACGAAACCATAAAACAATAAGGAATCCTATATGTGGAGAAGATGGACGGAAGGTGGAGAGCAGTCAGCAAATTAAAAAAAATATTTATTTTTATTATTTTTTGGCAATATAAATATTATTTGGCAACCCAATGTTATTTGGCAGGAATAAATATTTTTTGTTTATTTGCTGACCACATCCCGCCCTCTCCCCCCGCCCATCTTTCTCACATATTAATCTACGTCCAACTATCAGCACTTCATTAAGAATCATATTTATTTATTAATAAGTTTACCTTAGCTTAAGTTGGCACTTTTCCATTAAATTATAAAACTTTTAATCTCAAATTAATTTATCACTTACTTATTACACAATCTAGTAGGGATGAGGGATTGAAACGGATATGTTAGCTGCATTTATTTATCATTACTGTTATTATTATTATTATTTTTATTATTATTACTAATCAACTGCATTCTAGTTGATATTTCTGTTTCAATCTGTCAGCCCTGAAGAAGCCTTGCATAGTTGGGCGAAACATTGGTTAGCAATAAATAGTTTTCTTTTACTATTTTGATACCTTTATTGACCGCCGACAGGACTATCTTCCTACAATAAATTATTTTTGTTTTATACTTTAATAAATAAATTATTTATGACCCCCCCTGGGGATCATACACCATCACCTGCATGGGAATTACCTCGGAGATTATTCTTTGTTTTATTTATTTATTTTAATATGTTGACCTCTCTATTTGTGTGTTTTAACGTATTTGTTCATTAAATTATTTTATTTTATTAATACTATTTTTTTTAAAACTTATTTATCCATTCAAGTGTTTCCTGTAACCGGGTTTTTAGTATATTTTCCTTTTAATCTATGTATTAGTCTTATTCTCGTAAAATGTATCTATTTGTTTGTTCTTGGTAAACTGATCTACTGCTGTGACTATGAATGATCTCTGATCTCACATTACCGTCTAATATTGAATTTGTTTAGCGGGTCACTGAAGTGGATCTAGGAGGGTGAATACCGGAGAGCGAATTTGTTGATCGGGTGAATTGAAAAATTGTGGAAGGGTGAAATTGGAGGAGCAGAAATGAGAAAGAAAAATAGGAATGGATGAAACATTTGTATTTGTTGTACAGACCGAAATGGATTGTAAAAGGAAACTGTAGGGGGGAAAAAATTGTTTATTATATCTTATTATTGTATTTCTTTTTTTCTGATTATACCATGTATGTGTAATTTATATATATCCGATTACGGATTGATAAGTATGCTGTGTGAGATAGCAACCTAATGTATTTAGGCAGGATAGATAAATAAAGTATTTCTCTCTCGTATTTCAAGCACTCTGGTCAAGTTAGGACTCATTTTCGTTAGAATTTTATATATCATTAAAAAATTATAATAATTCAAAATTTAAAATTGAAATAAAAAATATTACGGTACTGTGGAACACTGCCAGTAGGTGAACCATTTTTAACTACTTGATGGAAAGCACAACAGGTATTTGGGTTTTAAGCTTCTAAGTATCATCCCTGAGTGGACAGGCTATAATTTAGGGTTTAGTGGACAGTCCATGGTTTTGGGTCATTGAGTCATCATCACTGGTCGTTATTATACAGAGTAGAACACTGACCATGTGCACGATAGTCTGTCGACAAAAAATTTATGTCATACCTGGGTTTGAACTATAATAGGTTTTTATTGAATTTCCATAGGTTTTTTAATGTTATAAACAAAGATGACAATTAACATTATGATTAAAGAATTCTTAGGATCGTTTGATACAGCACATTCCGTTAAAAGCTTTTCCACAATTTATTAATATTTGATCTCTTATTTACTTTTAATTCCTCATTTATTCGTAAAAGAGATAAAATATATTGGTTCGTTAAAGAATGTTTTTGACCTCTCATCATTAAATACTGAACCGTTAGTGAACTTTGCAGAGAAGTACAGAAGAATATCACTGCTTTGCTGTAACAGTGTCATATCTGGCGAGAAAAATATTTTTAATTTTATATTTAATCAATTTCATAGATTGTACTATTGTATGTGGAGTACTCCAGTACAATGGCTTAATAAAAACCCAACAAGTTTTTTGACGGTCTGTAGGATTGTCATAAGCGTTATGACCCAATAGAGAATGTGACTCTAATCTACGGCAGTATCTTTGGAATACGTCCATTTAAAAATAAATTAAACCTTTTTTTATCTCAAATGTGCCTGAAATTAAGCATAATTTGACAGATAATTAATTATTCTGTTACTGTAGCCGTAAGTCAAGCCTATGGGACCCTTCGGGGTGCACCCATCCTAATAAAGTGGGAACCCTCCGAAGTGCACACATCCTAAAAAAATGGGAACCCTCCGGAGTGCACCCATCCTAATAAAGTGAGAACCCTCCGGGGTGCAACGATCCTAATAAAGTGGTTCTCTGTAATTGGGGGAAATCTGGTGGTTGAGCGTGACTCTTACTAAATGTCCTCTTTCCACTACCGTTGGTTTGGTAAAAGTATTTTCTTACAATGTTTCTCTGTATGGGTTGTTGCTATTATTTATTTAGTATTTTTTTTTTTATTGTTTTACCTAGCCCAGATGTCGCAGCATCGATTAGGTTAATAGAAAGGTTTGTAAAAATTTTATTAGTCTTTACTAAATTCTCATAATTATTATTACACTTACCTTGCTTTAATAGGGTCACAGCACTCACTCTCTAAGGTCCTTTATTTCCAGTGGAAATCGTAAAAATAGAATTCAGTGTATGTTGTCAAGTATTAAGGTAGATAATAGGTAAGGTATTAAGGTAAAAAAAAATAAAATAAAACCTAGTTTTATCGTTCAATGTCTACTTGGTTTCGAACCTCACCACGAGGTTATATGTATCTGGATTATACGGGACCTTCGTGTTCCACAACTGTCAGAACCGTACAAAATTACCCATTTGCTGTTCTTAAACAGACATATACAGAAAATATACTATCCAAACCCACCAAAGTATGGTTTCAGAGTACATTTTAATCCCAAGTAGCAGTTTCACCCTTGCTATGGAAGAAATTAAAGACATCCTGCTCTCCCACATCCTTTAATAAGGTACAGTTGTAAGACCGTTAAATTGTACTACATCGTGACAACTAACTTATACGGACCCTCACGCGTATATTTCCCCACGATTTCTATTTCTGCAACACTAATGGCCTAGTGAAAATTTTAAATTATCCAAGTTGTATTTACTACGGGATGTAATTTACCAATCTGTTAAATAGTCCCGACATGGGAATACTTATACATTACGATCCGATTACAGTTAAACTTCTATTTAACGGACACAAACGGGGAAAATAATTTTGTCCGTTGTACTCTAGTGTCTATTAAGAAGGGAAAAATATAAAATACAAATAAATGGAATATTAGAATATGTATTAAATGTCGATTAAGCTGTGAAGTTTTAAGAAAATGAACATAATTTTCTTTTATTTCAGAATAAAAAAAATTAAAATTAAATATGAAAGGTTCATGGAAATTCATAAGTTGTTGGAGTTACATAGGTAATATCAATTACGTATAATTAATAATAGAAAATTACATTCGTGATTCTAGAAAAAGAAAAAAATGCGTAATTTATAGGGCTATTTCAAATGAAAATCAAAATGAGATTTTTGGACTTTTGTTGTTTACTACGTTAATGTTTACAGATTATAATGAACCGTTATTAATCCTCTATTTTTTAAAATAATATTTAGTATTATTCCGATTGATTGCACATTGTGTACTATCAAATATGCCTATGGAAACATGCGATTTTCAATTTTTTTTTTATGAGTTTAAACTTGGACACTCGGCAGCCTAAGCTGCAAGAAACATTACCACGGCGTTCGGGGAAGACTGCTGTAACAAACGAACAATTCGGCGATGGTTTGAAAATTTTTGGTTGGTGATTTGTAAAATCAACCCGGAGGACCACCTTCACCAGCAATTGACGACGATCAACTTGTGAAGGATAATGAAATTGGTTCCTATTTAAATACATTTATCTCATATTTTTGCCTATTGTAATATTAGACAAGAGATTAGATGATACTTATGTATATATATTATAAAATATTTTACCCTTTTTGTCGGTTAGCGAAGAAGTGGAGAAATTTTTACCTGGCACTTTCCCTCTGTCCTAATTTGTCAGTTGTTATCCTTGTTTCATTCAATACAGGTACTTCCGCCTCTGTTTATTTGTTATTTTTCTTAATATATCCTTTTTCTTGTTACTATACATCATTGTTATTTATTTTTATTACATTTACATACATAGATTATTACATTTTATTTACACCGTACATTTATTTCACCTTTCTATGTACCTTTCACACTTAATCCTTTACCTGATCTACAACTATTTCGAACTAGTATTTTTCTAGAATTTATTACTCTAGTTCTTCTGTAAATAGAATTCTATCACACCTGGTTGTATTTGTTAGTTACTTGTTTCCAATCCACCTATATGTATACTTCCTTAAATTATTATTATTATTTCTTTTATAGGGAGAGAAATCCTTTATTCATCCATGCTACCTAAATATATCGGGTTGCTACATTACATAGCATACTAATCAATCCGTGATCGGTCATATATAAATTATATATATTGACATGATATAATAAAAAAGAAAGAAAGAGTTTTTTTCCCCCACAGTTCCGACAATCAATTCCAGTCTACTAAATACAAATATTTCAATTCATTCCTTTTTTCTCTCCCTTCCATTTCACCATTTCACAATTTTTATTTCATTTGATCGACAAATTCACTCTCCCAAATTCCCCTCTCAGATTCTCTCCAGTGACCTATTAAACAAATTCATTATTAGACAGCGATGCGAGATCAAACTAGAGAAATAACAGTCACAGTAGTAGATCAGTTTACAGTAAAAAAAAAAAAATTAGTGAATGGAATATGGTCCGGGTGCGGTCAAAAAAACTCAAATAGTAGATAATTATACTATTTTATTGAGCCAATGTTTTGCCCCACGTTGCAGGGCTTCGTCAGGGCTAAAACAGATACAAACACTATAGTTACAAAAAGGAAAAATAAAAAAACATAAGTGTAAAATAACAGGGGTATAAAATTAACAGTAAGATTTAATAAGAAAAATTAAAGGTTGTAAATAGTAAATGAAAAAGGTAATAGTAACAGATAGATAAGAGAAGAAAAATTTAAGAAAGTACAAATAAAGAGAAAAAAATAAATACATTTTACCAAAACAAAACTAATACATAGATTTAAAGGAAAATACATTAAGAAGTTGGTTAAAGGAAATACTTGCCTGGATAAATAAGTTTAAAAAAAATAAAAATAATAATTTAATGAATAAATAAGTTAAAACACACAAATCGACAGGTCTACATACTAAAATAAATAAATTAAACAATGAATAATCTCAGAGCTAATTCCCATGCAGATAAATGGTGTATGATTCCTAGACAGGCCTTAATAATATTTTCCGCCGAGATCGCAATATCCCCGATGCTAACACTTAGGCCTTCTAAGAAGCTCCTTGTTCTATCTGGCATTGTTCTGCTAGATCCAAACCAGAGGCCTCTCACGGTGGACCCTCTCTCTCCGAAGGTTTCGTGTAATCTTTCCCTAAGGAAAGAGACGCATTTTTCATATATTTCTTTTTTTCTCCTTTCCTTAGGTGGAGTCTTCCTGTTCGAAGTCAGTACGCCGTGCCTCTGATTTTTGTAAATGCGCCAATATCAGCGTATCTTACGGATCCGTCGGTGTCAACACAATAAACCTCCTTGAAGCAGGTGAAGTATTTTCTTTCAAAGAACTTCATCAATTCTTCTTTGATCCCGTAGTGCCGGAGTTTTATAAGGATATTTATAAAAAAAAATTGTATATATTTTTTTATTTTCTCTGTATATTTATTTTATGTATCAATTCTTACAATGTTTATATCTTGTTTTTATTTAGCCCTGCAAAGTAGGGCGAGAAGTTGGTTAGCATAAATATTGTTTTCTACTACTTTGGTATCTTTATCGCCGCCACCCGGACCATCTTCCAACAAAATATCATTTCCTTAATTTAATTACGTTATTTGGAAATAAGGTATAACGTCATCACATCCTGCTTTAGATAATCATAATTTCAGAAAATATAAAATTGCTTTTTGCAATAGTATTTTTTTAAGGAGAGTGAAAGTAACTTCAGAATTAGGAGAGGCTCAAAGCAATTTTTTTTTTACCTGACTCGACGAAACTCCATTTACGGTAATTGCTGTGGAGGCTAGATGAAGTTGTAATACAATTAGGGTGATATTACTGCTGTATCATTACTACGAGAAATAAATTACTCGAATTATAATATCGATACGAGCTTTTGTGCGATTATTACTTGTTTGGAAACATTCCTGAATATATAAGCTTATTGTATGGAGGTTATTATGCTCATGAAAATTAATATGATTCCAATTAATCGTGTAGGTCTTGTTTGTACCAGCGGACTACATTTATTGATTACCTACCAGGGCCCTGTTTGATAATAACGTACAAACTAATATTATTAGTCTTGCAGATATTACTTAATACAATTACAGTGACTTGTACAATGGTAACTTGTACTTTAGTACTTTTTAACTCCTTTAATATTACTAATAGTCGTTCCTAGTATAAAAAAAAATATTAGTGTCATTATCACGTTGTTTCTGTACTTGTATTTATGAATCAATACTATTTATTACCTTTCATTATGAAACAGGGTCTAGATTGTCGGCTCCAAGGTATTTTTTATATCAATTAAACAAATAATCTAGTATTTTCCTGTTTTTAGAAAAGTGTCTTATATTCCATTTTTTGATCATGGTAATCCCCTGATTTTTTATTTTATTTTTTTATAAAATCGCTAATTAGTCTCATACGCATTCAATTTTTTAATTTTAATATAAACATACGGTAGGCTTATCTATTCAATACTAATTTATTTTGTTTTATATTGTTATTTACGTAATTATCTACTAGGAGTAATATCCCTTATCGGTCTTGTGAATTACCTAATTTCAAAAACCTGATTTTTATTTTTTTTAATAGCTATTCAGTCTCAAACTACGCATTAAAAAAAATGTAGGCCACCATTATTATTTTGGCATGACGTCATTTCGACATTAACATACGGTAGGCTTATCTACTCAGTGGGAGTTTTATTTTAATTTATTTAATTTTTTATTAGTTTTCTATTGTTATATACGCAATTATCTATTATGAGTAATATTCCTTATCGTTCTTGTGCATTACCAAATTGCAACCTGATTTTTATATATTTTTTTAATAGCTATTCAGTCTTAAACTATGCATTAAAAGAAAAGCAAGCCGCCATTACTGTTTTGGCATGACATACTAAGTGGGAATTTTATTTTAATGTTTTATTAGTTTTCTAATGTTATTTATGCAATTATCTATTATGAGTAATTGAAACTTGATTTCTATTTTTTTTTAATACCTATTCAGTCTCAAACTATGCACTAAAAAAAATAGCAAGCCGCCATTATTGTTTTGGCATGACGTCATTTCGACATAAACATACGGTCGGCTTATTTATTCAATGGGGGTGTTATTTTAGTATATTAGTTTTTTTTAGTTTTCAATGTTATTGTTTTACTCCAATTATTATCTTAACTTTAGCAATTAGTTTACAGTGCTACCATTGCTATGGCTGTGTCAGTTCTTGACGTGGCTGTAAATGTACAAAGTGGCAAAACTAATGGATTAAAAATCAGTTTCAAAATTGAGTTATGTCTTTTCTTGATTTTATCTTTTTTTCTCTCCTACCTCCACCATTTTTTTTTTACGGTTTTTAAACATTGTATTTTACAAATAAATCACACTACCTGTTTTACAAACAATATCAGAAGAAAATACGACCTTAGAAGTAAAGCTCAACTTCTTTTTTAACACTTGTTTATAGATTATTTTTTTATTTTTAGGAAGGCTCAGAAAAACATATCAAGGATTAGAAAGAAGGTTAATTTTGTTTCAGCATGATAAAGATACTGAAGAATGTTTTCTCGAAATATTATATAAAAAAAAAGTATAATTTATAAGTTTTAGAAATAAAATAATATCGTTATAATAGGGTGATTTATATGGATGTTTATCAAATATTTGAATAATAATTTTTAAATAGATAAATGTATTCTTATATAGTAATATAATATAATGTTGCGTTATTTTTCAATTAGATAGAAAAGTACCCTGAAGACATAGGAGGGACTCCGAAATGTTGGTGTTGGGTAAGTATTTTTAAAATAAATACAAATTTTACAAAACATAAAAAATATAACCACTAAATATTTATATGATATAAATTTAACCTTCCTGGAGCAGATGATTGGTGTAAAAACCGAATTAATTTTTTTTTCTAATTGCTTTAAATTAGTTTTTTTAATTTTTGGAAGATAGTCTGGGTGGCACGCAATAAAAGTACAAAACATTTAAAAAGAACTATTTAGCTTAATCATATTAACAAAAATAGTTTGTTTTTTTTAACCTTAATTTACAATCAACTATCTTCTGCCAATATTTTTTAATGTTCTTCGTTTTCATTATCTTAGAATTTTCTGGTTAATTGAGTTAAATTCAAAAGGCAAACCAGATGGGCTGATGACGGTAGGGTTTTGTGTATAGGAGAAAACAAACCTAGCCTGTTATCGTAGTAAATCAGTTGGCGTAACAAAGGAAGTTTTTTAAATACTTCAGAATATATTCCCGAAAAGAGGGCCTTATCAATTAGTGAATTCTAATTACTTTATTAACTTCCTTGATTCCCAGATTTTGGAATAAACAGATTCAGAGAAGCTAAAACACTTTCTCAAACTGTGCCTTGTCCCACTCGTCGACAAAACAACTGACATCTCCATACCCCATATTCCCACCCCGACACCCTCAATCTTCATCCCATTGTTAGGCTAACTTTAGAAGGCATTGTTAAACAAAGTTCTGGCCCCTCGTAACTTTAAACTCCTTTCGCATGATGACATTTCGCCTGATAAAAACTTCCCTCAGTCTCGACTAAAAGAGAAACATAATGTGCAGATAAAGTTGTTTGAAGTCTACTAAAACTTTTATTAAATTTATTTTGTAAATTGTTTAGTGTTTAAAACTGAGATAAATTTTTTTTTATATATATATTTTTGTTTATTAAATTAATACCTGGTTGAAGTTTTAGAGAATAAAAATATGTATTAATTTCATTCCTTTCTATGTTTATCACTGAGCGCTGTGTAGAATTGATGAAGTCAATTTTAAAGGATTATAATTCGATATTACTTGGTAAATATAGTAACACGCGTAATTTTTGTTTTGTTTTTTATATAAGTAACAGGTAAACTAAAATTTGACTAGCAATATCAGGTACTTTATTATCATTAACAGGTACTTTCACTAGCACTATCTGGTACTATATTATCTTTAACAGGTACTTTTACTAGCACTATCAGGTACTTTTACCAGCATTATCTGTAATAGGACTGCCTTCTATTATTATTTGTGTTATGATCTCCTCTTGTACTTGAAAGAGGACATCCATTAATTAATTCATTTTATTGAAGATAATTAATACAATCTGCCGTAATTTAAAAGCATTAAGCATTAGTGTTCAAATACTTATTCATACGATATATACAGAAGTAGGAGAACAAAAAAATGCAAATAATAGCGAATGTACTCACTGAATTAAAAGAAACAAAAATTTAAATTTAAAATAATAACAATAAATAAATGATAGATAATACTATCTTGATCTGTATGAATAAAAATATAAAGCTATATCAAAAGTTTAATAAAAATAAAATAAACTTATGTACAAGACAAAAGAAATAAAATTAAAACACATTCTCACCTTTATACAGTATTATACAATATTTACATTCTGCAGGGGAACTACAAGCTAAGCTTTGCCTTCCCCGTGTTAGTACAAGAGCCAAAGAGGAGAAAAAGGCAGTTATTTCACCACAACGTTTCGTTACTTTAATGAAAACTATATATAATTAATTACTATTCTAAATTGATGAGTATAGGTAGGGGAAATAAAAATTGCGGCTGTTAAAAACGTTAAAAAATAATTAATTTTTCATTCCTAGCTCTAAATCTTTAAAAATATCTACAACATTAGAAAACCTAAGAGAACATCATTTAGGGTAGAGTAAATTTGCTAAAATTTGAGCCATAATAGAGTTATTTACGTGCAGTTGTTCCCAAGATATAGCGTTTTTAAAAAGCTACATTTCATAAAAAATGCACTGAAAAAGTTAGTGAATTTATTTTGAGAAAAATATATATCTCAAAAACCATTCGATGTACACATATCTATTAGCCCTCAAATTTAACCTAGTTTAATTATCTATATAATAAAGTTACATTATTACTATATCTCGGGAACTATTGAATGTAAATAGCTCTATTAGGGACATACTTCATACTCATACTTCAGAAAATTTGCTCTACTTTAAATGATGCTCTATTAGGTTTTCTAGTGTTGTTGGTACTTTTGAGGATATTTTTACTCTTTGAATAAGCCGCCACTTCTTATTCCCCCTACCTATACTTGACAGACTCATCAATTAGGCTAATACTTATACAAATTTTTGATTAAATAATGGTCGGGGAGGGCGGTCAGGAAAAAGGACATAAATGAAAAAAATAATTTATTCATGCCGACGTTTCGACCTGAGTTTCAGGTCTTCATCAGGGAGCTTGTAGTTGGGGTCCTAGCTATAACTAAAACTCAATTTATTTGTTTATTTATGTTCTTTTTGCTGACCGTACCACCCAACCGTCTTCTCCAATTATTAATCTACGGCCAAATATCTACACCTCTTTTTTTCATTAAAGTAATAAAAAGTTGGGGTGAAATAACTGCCTTTTCTCCTCAGCTCTTGTACTATATAGAAGGCTCCAGGAAATCCCTGTGCTTCTCTCCCAACCACGTCACTGGTTGATGAAGTACTGTTGTTTTTGTATATTGTTTATTTATATGGTCCATTAATATTTTATTTTTCATTCACTCATTCACTCATTCACTCACTGTTGGGCGCTACAGTTCTTGTAGGACCTGAGCCTCTGTCACCGTTCTCCACCATGCTTCGCGATCTGAGCGAGACTTCTAATTTTCGATTCCCATCTCTCTCAAATCCTCCTCCAAATCATCCAACCACCGACGTCTGCCCCTCTTCCTTTTTCCTCCTGGAGCACTATTTAGCATCCTTTTAGGATATGCAGGGTTCCATACTTTGCACATGTCCTAATCATCGCGGGGCTCAAGACCGCTACTACGGCCAAGCTTGACAAGCTCATTAAAAAAAGTAAGACCTTTACTATTGTAATTTGAATGGCAATAATAGAATTAATAACTTAGAGTGAGTATAAATATCAAAGATCCCAACTGGTACTTCTCAATTCATAATATAACAATTAAAGTATAAGGAAACGGGTCAACCAGGTTCTGTCATAATATTATTCTTGCTAATGTATGTATGATTGTAAATATAAAATATGTAACAAAGACTTTACTTTATAATTAAGAATTCCTGCATGCCACCTCATATATAATAGGATAGTAAATTGTTGAACACGATACCGTTGGAAAGGAAGTCCAATGATTAATTATAGATATTCATATCTAGCATACCATGGCGAGGGGGTCCATGGATCTAGTATTTGAATTAAATATAGCGCATACTTTTTCAGTCGGTTCCCACCAGGAACCGATAGAGATACATAATACAAATACATAAATACATAGAATATAAATATATAATATAGATACATAATATAAATACATGAATAGATGAATAAATTTCAATATACGTGTATGGGGAACCCCTAGTTCGACTTAGAATCCCAGAATCCCCGTACACGGCAGTGATAAGTACTCTAATGGACGTTATAAAGATCTATCGAAATTCAAGAAGTTGAAAGTTGATACAATAATTTTATTTTAAATTTTATACTTCTTCAATTTTGTTTGTTTAGTTATTTTTATTTTTTTTAGAGTGTTGAGTTGTTTTGTTTCACGTAGATTACATTTCTCCGTGAAATGAAGAATCATTTATCATCATACTAATATAAACACCATATATCATATTGATATCTTGTATCAAATATCATCTTACGATATTAGTGATGATAAATAGAATCTTAATGATCCAGCTATCTGCAAGCAGGTAGCAAAACATGACTCACCTCTTCTGGTAGTGTTCCATTGTACTGAATTTTTTTAAATTTTATGTTTAAATTTAAAGAAATTTAAATGTCATTAAGTTTTTTGAATTCTACATAAAATTCTAACAAAATTGAGTCAATGAGTATTTTAGTTCAAATCCAACTAATACAATAAATTTTCTGTGGACAGACTGTTGATTGTACCATAATTACAACCTGTGATAGTGACCCAATGACCCAAAACCATGGACTGTGCACTGAACCCTAAATTATAATCTGGCCACTCAGGGATGATAATTAGAAGTGTAAAGACCCATCTACCTACTGTGCTTTCTAGCAGGTAACAAAAAATGACACCTATTGGCAGTATGTCCACAGTACTGTGGATTTTTTTTTTATTTCATTTAATAATTTGAAATTATTAATTTTTTTTATTTCTACTTTAAATTCAAAAGAAAATGAGTCCAAACGCGACAAAAATGGTTGATATACAAGAGTTTTAATGTTTATTATAGGCATACGCTAATTTTTGTCCCCCAATGTTTCAAGTTTCCTTAATTCATTTAAAATCCTGAAATTAGTAATTGTAATAATTTTATAACAAAGGACGTGAATATTAATTAATTAAACATTATTTTGAATTACAGTTTACAATTCAAAAATTAAAATTAAAAAAGTGAATTTTAATCCTCGTATATGAATCATATTCTGGTCGGAAATGGGTCTATTGTTAGAATTTTATTTAGAATATAAAAAAGCTTTTTAAATTTTAATTTAAACATGAAAACTCGGATTACTTAGGAATATTGCCAGTAGGTGAGTATTTTAGAGTTTCTCATTGATTTTGTACTCTTGTATGTGTTTTATAAGGAGATGATGGTCTGAGGTTGGGTCAGTAAATACTACGTGTTACTAAGTTAAATAAGTAAAACTTAAGAAATAATCTTTCAGGTCAAAACGTCAAAATTTCAGGCCTTCATCTGGGCCTATATATTTTTTTAAATATCTTTATTGAAATTTACAAATGTACATTATAATACATTCAGTAAATTTGATCTCAATTATAATGGAGTGATACAGGCGTGTAGAGAAACTACCCATTGGTAGCATTCTAATGACGTCTTGACATTATGAAGTCTCGTGACCATCTATATTTCAGGTGCCTCGGAGGCTTATCAGGAATGGAAGAGGATGCCAAGAAATTAGTGGGTTTGGGTGGTTAGGGAGTTTATAAGGAAGGAAAGGAAAGAAGGAATGGTAGATACCATGGTTACTGGTTACCAGATGGTTCCGGCTAGATCGATTACATATGGAACATTAAGGTCTTTACGTATGACTTGATTTTTAACAAAGTAAGGATTGGATTCAGGGGGAACTCGAAGGTTTAGTGGAACCCCAAAGCTCAACTCCGTATGTCCAGATAGGACTTATTACAGTAATATAGAAATATTTTTGGTAATGGATTGGAAGTTTAGACAGTTTGCCTAGTAAGTGCTGTAATAGACGGAAAGTCCAGTTTTCAGTCTTATGTGAGGATTTCAGGTAAGTCGTTTGTCCAGATGTAGTCCAAGCTAGCGGACTCTATTCAACAGGGGTAAGAGGAACATTTAGGACAGTCGGTAGTTAAAAATAAAAATAAAATAATAACAAACAAATTTCAAAATAAAGTTTTATCAATCGCTAATCCGAACTGGTTAATAACAAAAAAAGCTTTTTTTTTGAGAAAACTCAGCAGGCTATAACTTTTTTGTTTTCAAATAAACGTGCACAAGAGTAATTTTCAACTTCCCGATCTATAGGCAAGTTATTTTAATCACCATGAAAATCGAAAGTGAAAATTTTTACAGTTTTGGCTAATCTAATTCCTACGAAAGTGTTTATAATATATTTTGTTAGAATTAGAAATACATATCTATTGCATAAATCATTTGATTCACTAAATCTAATTTAATCAATAGTAGAAATATGTAGAATACACATTTTGTTGGTGAACTAATTTTTTGTATTACGTTGTGAATAAAAACATACAAAAAGTATTTATTATTATTATTTATTCAATTTTTTACTAAGAAATTAATAATCTTATAGTTTTAACAAATTAAGTCATCACTTATCATCTCATTACTGGAGATTTAAAAGGTAACAATTTTTATTTAATTTTTTAAAACTTCTAGCAGTCAAATTCCAATAAAATGTAAGAAAAATAAATAAATATAAAAAGTTATGTACATTTATATTGTATTTTTTTTCACCATTTTTCTGTAATCCAACTTTTCAGTAATCCGAACACCTGTTGGCAGCAATTAGTAAACATTACTGAGATTACACTGTTTACATAACAATAAATGACGTGGATAGTAGTTGATACAAATATAAGATGGAAATATAATATTGTTGAGGTAACAATTATACAGAATAAATAACAAAAAATGTTCAATATTATTTCTGTATTTTTAATAATTTTTTTTAATCATTTGTATTGTATCATCTGCCGTCTACTTAATTTTTTGTTTTGTATAATTCCTAGTTTGTTTTTTATTATTATATTTTTATGTTCTCTGAATCAATATCGCTATGTGTTTTTATATTTATATATGCGCAAGTACGACTATTATAATGATACAGAAATAAAAAATAGATTTATTTATGAAACCTTAAATTATTTCTAAAAAAACATCATATATTGGAATAGTAGTCTAGGATATGGATGGCTAAATTTATAGTTACAACATTGTGCGTAAAATAAATAAATTTATTCCTACAAAAACAATGTGACATGGAACGCTGTTGAGCAGCGCAGTAAAAAGCTCTCCCGGTTTGCTACGTCGTAAACTGTTCTGACTACGCAGTTGTTCGACTCCAGCGCTGCTCCACGGTAGGTTCCAGAAACTCTAGGCCACAGCTCATGCTTCTCAAAATGTTTAGAATTCATTCCTCCTTAATCTGCAACTTCTCAGTCGGCTATTTCATTTTTGGTCGAATTCAAACTTTGATCTTTGATACAATTTTATCATTTCAATACGCGATGATCTAGGTGGTTTGGTTAATAAAATATTCATTTTATTTATACTTTTTTCACTTATAATAGAATTAAGTCTTATAATTTTAACAAATTAAATTATCACTTTGTATTTTAGAGAATGCAAAAGGAAACAAAAGTTGTAGCCGCCTTAAATACGGCTAGTGACCAACGATGCCACCTGACTCATAGCGCTTCACGAAAGGATAATGGAAAGAGAGAGAATTGTCGTTTTTCCTTATACTCACTGTAATCCGAACACCCCTCTGCACCAATTAGTTTGAATTACGGAGATTATACAGCGTATATATTTATATTGTATAAATAGTAAATATATATACATAATATAGATATACAGTTAATAATTAATTTAAATAAATTAAAATCTATTGATTAAGACAATTTTTTACTTGACTGAGTTAACTATTTTAGAGATTTAGTAGAATCGAAAGAGCTTTCAGTGAGCCCGTATCGAAAAGAAGTGAAGAGAGATACAACAAAATGGCATATTCATGACGATACACAGTTGAGTCTACAGCGCTACTCATTAGATCGGCATATGTTAGTGGTGACGTGTGTGGAGGGGGGGGAGCGTGACGTGCGTGGTCTCTGGCTAACATGGGCCCCGATTAGAATTTAATGTATATACATCCAATATGGCTCCGATCAGATGACAACATCTATCAGTCGGGGCCAAAATAACGTATAGAAATGATAAATGAAATTTATTAGTCACACTTTTAATTATTAGGGCTCTGTGAAGGCTGCCATGTTTTATAAGTTAGAACCGTACAATATGAATTAATTTCTAGCGATAAAACTAATAATTCAACTTATTACATACAAAATACTAAGATGAAAATAAAGTAAAATAAAACAATAAAAATACTTGAAAGAACTTAAGAAGTAAATACTAATAATACGAATTTACAGTTAAGAATCATATCATTAAGATTCTTTTGCGTTCCCCAAGAAACCGAATAAACAATCTTAAGTTACAATTCAATAGTCTAATAGAACCGATTTTTTCCCCTCGAAATGCTTTTTAATTTATTCTTATATACATATATATAAAAATAATAATAATAAACACATTTCTTCGTTTTTGATATAGTGTAGATTATTCTTTTTGTAAAAGGAAGATGGTCTAGACTCAAATAGTATTTACAATTGTAGTAATTACACTATTTATTGTGAGCCAACGTTTCGCCCCACTTTGCAGGGCGTCGTCAGGGTTAAAAAAGATGCAAACAACTAACAATATAAATAAGTAAGATAATAGATAACCTAGCATTAACACAGATAATATATAAAAATAAACTGGTGTGGCAAAAAGTGATGTAAAATATTGCAAAGTAAATTAAAGTTGTCACTAATTGCTTAATACATATATGTAAACAAGTAATTAAATAAAATTATTTTATTAGTATCTTTCAGTATTCAATTAATATTTAAACCAATTGCATATCCTTAATAAATTTACTGAAATTACGAATTTTAGAATTTTAAATGAATTTAGGAAACTTGAAATATAAACTGACAAAAAAATTAGCCTATACTTATAATAAACAAAAAAACTCTGGTATATGTACTACTTTTGTCGTCTTTGGACTCATTTCCATTTAAATTTTGAGTAGAACTCAAAAAAGTTTATAATTTTAAATTTAAACATGAAATAAAAAAAAAAATACACTACTGTGGAGCACTGGAAGTAGTTAAGTCAGTTTTTGCTACCTGTTTTCATGTTTTCGGATCATTAGGCTTCTATTTAGTTTTGGCTCATTGGGTCATCATCATTTCGTTTGGTTGTCAAGCCAACATACTGACTCAATTTTAAGTAGAACTTAAAAAAAGTTAGTAATTTTAAATTTAAACTTCAAATAAAAAAAAGTTGCTGTACTAAGGAAAACTGCCAGTAGGTGAGTCACTGAGTAGACAGATTATAATTTAAGGTTTAGTGAACAGTCCATGGTTTTGGGTCATCGGGTCACTATCACTGGTCGTTATTATGGTACAGTCAACAGTCTGTCCACAGAAAATTTGTTGTACCATAGCTGGATTGGATGAAGGATTGAAAAGGAGGAAAAAAGTCATGTTTTAATGTTTTATATTGCTAATGTTTATAATTATTATTTTATTATTATATACTTGTCAAGGGGTATTTATCGTAAGGTTAAAAATAGTGTCTGATTAGACTAAAATAAGTATGCTGTGTGATCAGCAACCCAATGAGTTTAGGCAGCACAAATTCGTATTTTAATAAAGGTTTTCCTTCCTTTATGTAGAATTCAAAAAAACTTAATAACATTTAAATTTAAACTTAAAATAAAAAAAATGAAGTACAATGGAGCACTACCAGAAGAGGTGAGTCATGTTTTGCTACCAGCTTGCAGATAGCTGGATCATTAAGATTCTATTTATCATACTGTCAAATATCGTCCTACTATCAGTTTAATGTAGACGTAAAAACTGTAACGCTTTGTTTACGACATGGAGTAATGGTTCCTTAGAATTTTACGAAAGTAAATTGTTTTTAAAATAGAAATTGGACCTGGTGGCATTGTCACATTTTAATTTTGTGTAACTAATAAAGTAGCCCCAACGGCTTCAGTTTGCCAAGTACTTCACCCGCTGCCAGCATTTTTTTTTTTACACGCAATTTCTCAGTCTATAATTGCGGTCTTTGCCAACTAACACAGTCAAAAATAATAAGAGTTAACATAAATAAAATAAATGTAAGTATTCAAGGTGATTCGTTGAACAAACCAATGATTAAAATAGAAGGTATTAAATATTAAAGAGAAATATTAAATTTTAACTCTATAAGAGTAACGGTTAGTTCGAGGTAAATATTAAATTATTTAGGTTACAGAGCATTATCATCTTAAATAACTTAAAAACTTTATCCTTGTTATCAAAGCGATCGATAGGCGAACAACTAACAATACCGTATCACTCAGTTTCTTTTTTCACTATTTTTCCATCGAAAGTAGAAGAATTGGAAGATCATTTAACAGTATAATATCGTGATAAAATATTATTATTCTATAGCTTTAAAGTAACTAATACAACATATTTCAAAATAATACTTAATTAATATTTACACCAATTTGACAGCCTTTATTTTAAATGTATAACAGTTAAAATTTTTAAGATTTAAAATTAATTAAGTAAACTTGAAATATAGAGGGACGACAATTTAGCACATAATTATAATAAACATTTAAAGACTCATTTTCATTGGAATTTTAAGTTGAATTAAAAAATTATTGGAGAAGTTTGTCGGGGGATGCGGTCAGCAAAGAACATCATAAATAAACAAAACCATATTTATTTATTTTATGCCGACGTTTCGACCTGAGTTTCAGGTCTTCATTTGGGCTATAGAACAAAAGAAATAACAACAACATTTAGAGCAACATACAATTGAAAAGGAATAGTATACAAACAGATTTAGAATTATACAAAATATTGAATTAAATCATAAATGATAAAAAATTGATAACTGATAATTGAATAGTACAAAATTTTAATTGATTGATAATCGTGGAATTGTATGGTAGTAGATTGAAAACAGTGACAGATGAAATATAATATCATGTAGGTAAGAAGATATGTATAATATAAGATATGCAAGTAGTGTCTAAAAAACTGAAAAAAATAAAGAAATAAATTAAATTTACAAATTGAACACTATGACAGACAATGAAAAATAGTGAGTGGCTTATATCTGAATTACAGTGTGAGTATTAACTTATATACCTATACTAAAAATATAAATATATATGTGCATATAAGGAGACTTACGTTATGGCGTAGAAGGTAGGCCTGCAACTGATTGATGCATGAGTTTTTTGAAAAGTCCACTAGAGTGAGCTACGAGACTAAGGCTAGAAACGTAACTGTCAAGAAAGACCGTTATGACACAACAGTTGATATGAAATACCAATGATAAAAAGGTCAAGTTATAGTTTAAAAGAAAAACATAAAAACAGTGATATGTAAAAATACGGAGCCCAAAGGTCAAAAAATTATGAATAAAAATTAATAAGAATAAAACATATTTTTATACAAACAATAAAATTGAAAATAGATAATGATTGATGAAAGAAAATAAATTATGGGTGCTTTAATAAGTTAACTATTTGGGAATAGGCTAGGGATAGGTTTTGTTTATCTGTTTTGTGATTGACTGGAGAAGCTTCTAATTGTATAAAAATGCTTTCGGATATTAATCGTTTGTCGTGGTTAGGGACAGAAGCTAGTATGTTATTATTGTCAAAATCAAAAGTGTGTTTGAGTCTTAAGCTATGTTCAGATAATTTAGAAGCCATGAAGTTACGGGAGGAAACGGAATATTTGTGCTGGGTTATGCGGTCTTTAAGTAAATTTTTTGTTTCGCCAATGTAGGATGCATTGCAATTAGAAGTGGAACAAGGGATACGGTACACAACTTTGGAATGGTATTGAGGAGGAATTGGATCTTTAAGATTGGTGTAAATAAAAGACAGTTTGTTATAGGCTTTGAGGCTAGACGGAGGTTAGGGATGGAGGAACGTAATTGTTTTTTAATGTTGTTTGTAAGAAAGCGGATGTAAGGTAATGATCTGTATAGGGGGTGGAAAAAGATTGCAGAGAATTTTTTGTAGATAGGGTACGGTTTTTATAATTGTAAAAGAGTTTGTCAATGATTTTTAGAGGGAAGTTGTTGTTTAAGAGAATTTGTTTAATGCGGAGATAGTTATTGTCATGAAATTGGGAATCCGAGAGAGAAAAAACAAGATGAATAAGATTTTTGGCTGTGTTTAGTTTTTGATGGTAAGGATGTTGGGAGTGATAATTTAAAAGTCATCCTGAGTAAGTTGGTTTTGTGTACCAATCGGTGGATATAGTATTATTGGCGTTTTTTATGATGTGGAATTTAAGAAATGGTAGCGAATTGTTTGTTTCTGATTCAACTGTAAAACGTAAGCGAGGATGGTAAGAATTGAAGGCAAATAAAATATCGGTGATTTTATTGGGATTCAGCATTAAGAGAAGGTCGTCAACATATTTTTTAATACAAATGATGTCATTAGTGAACTGTGGGGTAACGGAGTTTAGTAAATCATTAAGTACGATATTAGAGAGATCGGGGGCTAAAGGATTACCCATAGCTAAGCCTGAAATTTGTTCAAAAAATTGACCCTGGAAAGTGAGGTAGCCGGATTCGCAACAAAGTTGGAGAGACTAGAGGTAAGAAGGAAGGTCTAGGGAAGTATGTGGTTCAATGGTGGATCAGTTGGATTCTACTAAAATTAGGACATTATCTATTGGGATATTGGTAAATAAACTTTCAACGACAAAGGAAGTGAGAATGTAGTGGTCTAGTGAGGTCTAATAATTGATCGCGGAGGTTAAAAGAGTTGTGAATGTCATATGTATTGTCATGGCTAAGAGCTTGTAAAGACGGCAGTAGGTAATAACTAAATTTAACGGCGGAAGAATTGATATTAGAAGTGATCGGATGGAGGGGGGGTATTAGGTTTGTGGATTTTAGGAAGGCCATAAAAACGGGGGGCAACTGATTTATAAGAGATGAGGTTTCTGTATGTGGGATAATTAATAAATTTAAAATCTAAGAGATTTTTAAGATGTTTGTTAAAGGTTATTTTTAATGAAGGTGTAGGGTCACGGGACGTAGCGGTGTATGTGGGATGATCGGATAGGAGTTGCGTCATTTTTTATTATAGTTAGAGCGGTTCATAATGACAGTCTTGTTACCTTTGTCGGCTTTGGTGATAATAATGTCATCATGTGAACTAAGGAAGGATCGGTTGAAAGAAAGGTCTTTAAAGAAAAGGGTAGAAAATTTGGAAGAAAAGGATGGGGGGTGTTGAAGGTAATTAGGTATCTACACCTCATCATGAATTAAAAAACGTTTACTTTTTTTCCGGCGAAGACTCCCATTGGAGTCCTATACTGCCTAACCATGGATGGAGGTCAGGTTTTTCATTTTGTTGCACCACCATTCAATGAAAAAAGTCAACGCCCCAGGCCGGATTCGAACCGGTGCCACCAGCAGATCTCATATCGGTAAGACTGCGCCTAACCACCTGAGTGATTTTCTACGGGCCATCCGTTTAAAAATGGTTAAAATTTAAATTTTAAACCTGAAATAAAAAAAAATGTGCAGTATTAGGAAACACTGGCAGTAGATAAGTCACTTTTTGCTACCCGCTAGAAGGCATAGCAGGTAGTTGGGTTTTTATGTTTCTAAGCATCATCCCTGAGTGGACAGGTTATAATTTAGGGTTTAGTGGGCAAACCTTGGTTTAGGGTCATTGGGTCATCATCACTGGTCATTATTAAAGCTGTCAGCTGTAATAGTCAGCACTATAAATGTCTAAAGAAGATTTATTGTCCCATTTCGAGAATTGAACTACAGTAGGTTATTAGTTTTAGATTATAGGACTCAGTTAAATTTGAAGTAAAAAAATTGCAGTACTGTAGGTAACACTTTTTGCTACCTGAGTGCAGGCAGTTGGGTCATTAATGCTCTCTTTATCATCATTGTTATTTAGACGAATATCGTAAGATCATATTTGATACATGATATTAATATGAAATATAATGATTATATCAGGACGTCTATATGATAGTTCATTTGATTTTGGACAAAAGTAATCTGCGTGTAGAAAAATAGTTAAGAATCCTTGATTGCCATCTCATATATAATTAGCATAGTGAATTGGTGAACACGATTCCGTTGGAAAAGAACTTCAATGATTAATTATAGATATTCATATATAGCATACCATGGCGAGGGGGTCTATGGTATCTAGTGTTTGAATTAAATATAGCGCATACTTTTTCGGTCGGTTCCCATCACGAACCGATAGAGATGCATAATACAATTACTTAAATACATAGAATATAAATATATAATATAAATACAAATATATGAATAATCTTCAATATAATACGTGTACGGGGAACCCTTAGTCGGACTTAGAACCCCCGAAGCCCCTTACACGGCAATATATATATATATATAATATTCCAACAAATCAAATTTATTCTTCAGCATACAATACTCTATCAATGTATTACTGACCCGCTAGTTACAATTACCTTTAATTATGAAGACGGTAGAGTTAAGTTACTGCTGAAAGATATTGTAACAAGAATCCTCTGTTATTGATTACATGGTTTATGACTCACCTATATCAGTTACCTGTTCATAATTTGTTGTTATAAAACATAATTCATTGTTGCTAATTTCATTCTTCAATGTCCATTTGATCGCAATTATCATTAATTTTTTACTGCTTTCTAATGAATATACTTGACTACCTAATGATTCACTTGTGTTTTTTTAAACTAACAAACCCGTTAGTTAATTAAGTGTAACCCAAGCAGTATGGAGATAATGATGTCTCTAATAAAAATGATTGATATTGAGCCGTTTAGGAAAAGATGTTTTTAAAATAGTTTTTCATAAATAACTGATTTTTTTTTTTTATATTGCTTTATTACTAGATCGGTCTTGTGGACCTTACTGTTATAACAACTTATTTATTCAGTACATCCAATATGTTCTGATATATATGAGAAGCACCAGGTGGAAATTTGAATTAAGTAAAAGAAAGTAAGTTCTTTTGTCGGCATGTCATACCTAATACTGGGTCATACCAAAATAACCGGGAAGGAGAATTCACGTCCACCCTCTCTTGAAGGTATGTAAAAACAGTGGGAGCAGGATTTCAGCCAAAGGAAATTGAAGGATCGGACGTGGGGAGGAATGAGAAGTAGACGGGAGGAAAAGAGTAAAAAGAGGAGGATGGACGAAGGAGGTATCAACTGGAGGGAGACCGGAGTCGAAGATCAGTTGGAGAAAGAGAAAGAGAGGGAGGGAGGGGCTGGAGGGGCGGGAGGGGGAGAGCAGAGATGAAGGGAGAAGTTGAAGGGAGTCACTAAGAGTCGAAGATCAATTGGAGAGGGAAGGAGGAAGTCACAGCTGGACGAGGAAGAGAGGCCCAACTATGGGTTCCCCGTACTGATATTATATTGAAATTTATTCATGTATTTATATTATGCATTTATATTATGTATTTATATTATGTATTTATACTATATATTTATATTCTATGTATTTATATCATGTATCTCTATCGGTTCCTAATGGGAACCGACTGAAAAAGTATGCGCTATATTTAATTCAAACACTAGATCCATAGACCCCCTCGCCATGGTATGCTTGATATGAATATCTATAATTAATCATTGGAGTTCCTTTCCAACGGTATCGTGTTCAACAATTTTCTATGCTATTATATATGAGGTGGGATGCAGGGATTATTAATTATAAAGTAAAGTCTTTGTTACATATTGTATATTTACAATCATATATACATTACCGAGAATAATATTATGAGAGAGCCTGGTAGACCTGTTTCCTTATACTTTAGTTGTTATATTATGAATTGAGAAGTACCAGTTGGGATCTTTGATATTTATACTCACTCTAAGTTATTAACTCTATTATTGCCATTCAAATTACAACAGTAAAGTTCTTACTTGTTTTAATGCGCTTGTCAATGTTGGTTGTAGTAGCTGAGCGGTCTTGAGCCCAGCGTAATTCCGCCCCTTACCGACGGCCGCTGCTGAGTCCCTGCGATGGGTGACTTCCTCCTCTGGCCTCCAACTGGTCAGCCGCTCTCTATTCCTCCAGAATCTCCTCTTTCAGGGCTGTCTTCCTCCCAGACTCTCTTCCACTGTCTCACACGGTCTTCCCCTGATCTCCCCTCAGACTCTGTCCAACTGTCTTTCCTCCTGCTCTTTTTGCTTACTCTCTCCCCTCCACCTCTGACTCCTCCCCTTTCGATCTCCTGTTCTTGACCTTCTGCGAAAGTCGGTCTTTTTCCTCCCTTTCATGTTTAAATTAAAGCGGCTTTCTTCTTTGACAGGGCTCGCTGTATTTTCTCCGAGGTGTTTAAAGTGTTCACGTGTGAGATAAGGGCTGTTTATTTGTTTACCGCTGCCTACGCGGTTAACCGTCCCCAGAGGTCAATGGGAAACTCCGTTATCTACATATGTCTGTACATTAATGTTTTGCCGATCGGGTCTCTGCCTAGGCCCGGCGGTTCCTTTGGTATGTCGACAAAAGAAATTACTTCAAGTTAAAAAATTCGAGCTGGTGCCTCCCATTACATATCAATACATAGATATATAAATATAAATACGTGAATATACAAATTAAATCAATATAGATATAAATAAAACCTTAGAACTGCTGAAGCCTTGTACACGGCAGGTCTGACCTGATGAAAACATCTATCGGTCGGTGCCAAAATAACCTACAGAAATTATAAACATAAGTGAAATATGATTTAGTTAGACTAATGAGGTGTCTAGTTGACCGTTGATTAGTATGTAGAGAAGATGGTTGGGGTGTGCGGTCAGCAAAAAAAACAAAAAAAAACAGTTTAACCAGAATCTCTATCAAAGCTTTCTGATGAAGACCTGATAATCAGGTCGAAAAATTGGAACGAATAAATAATTTTTAATTTATTTTTGTTTTTTACCAACCACACTCCCGACCATCTTTTCTACTTAGTTACACTTGTGATTATTAAGGCACCGTGGATGCTGTAACGGTTTATAATATATAACAGTAAAGTATGAATTAATTTCTAGTGATACAACTAACAATTCAATTAACAAAATACTAATATCTTATATCTAATACATCTACTTCTACATTTGTCTAATATGTTTGCCTAATGTAATATTAGACAAGAGATTAGATGATCCTGTTAGTTTAGCTATTTATATGTTATACACAATAGGGGTATTCGTGATCTTTAGTTTAACATGTTAAAAAGTTATGTTAAATGGAGAAATATTTCCTTCTTTTACCATGTTAAAACGACATAGCATATAGCATTGTTGAGAGTCTGTTAAATGGAGAATGACGTCACGCAGCAGATCTGCTGAGCTCGTCACCATTTTGTTAGTGTCGTGTTAGGTAACTTCCTCATAGTTTGTGCTTGTATAGTGTTAGTATTATTTTGGATGTTTTTAAAACTAAAAAAGCAATGGCTGACAATAATAATAATGTAATGACAATTTTCAATTAGCTCAACTTGATTCTCTTTCTTACAAGTTAGAAGAACAACAAGACACTCAGTAGCCAAACTTCCACTTTAAGCATCTTGTAATAAATTACTTTAATCAAAACTTAGAAATAAACAATAACATGAAGTTTTCGAAGGAAAGGTTACTAAACAAGTTGCTCAAAAAATCCGGTAGGACCTCTTATGCAATTATCATTTAACATGACTTTAAATAGGGCTGTTCACAATCCTATACTTATAGCATTTAATATGGTAAATCATTTTACATTTAACAACACACCATGAATACCCCTATTCTTACCCTTCTTGAGAGTTAGTGAAGTAGGTAAGTTTATACCTGTCCCTCTATTCAAACTTGCCAGTTCTCATCCTTGTTTCAAATAAGACAGGTTCTTCCCCCTCTGTTTATTCGTTTTTTTTGTTGTTGTTTTTCTGGCCAAGACTCCCAGGGAGTCTATACTGCCTAACCATGCTTGGTGGTCAAAGTTCTTCATTTTGTGGGACCGCCACTCAATGAAAAAAGTCAACGTCCCAGGCCGGATTCGAGCCGGCATCGCCAATAGACATCAAAAATTGGTAAGACTGTGTCTTGAGCTGTGTGAGCTATAGGGGCTTCCCATTTTGATTTGTTATTTTTCTTAATATTTTATTTTACTTGCTACTATACTTCACCTTTGCCATATTTACTTTCCCTATCTGTTTACCTTTCACACCTACCTCTGAACCATATTTGCAACTAGTTCTAACTAATATTTTTCTATAATTTATTATTCTAGTTCTGTATTTATGATTCTATCACACCTGGCTGTATTTATTAGTAACTAGTTTTCAGTCTTATATGAGGATTCCAGGTTCATCGTTTGTCTAGATGTAGTCCAAGGTAGCGGATCCGTTTGACAGGGGTAAGGGTAACATTAATAAATGAAACTGTAGGGACTCGGTAGGCTTACGACGAAGCGTAAATGTGATTTGTTGGAATTTATCTTAATCCTCCAATTACGACACCAATCTTCAAGGGGTGATATGGGATTTTATAGGCGTTTCAAAATGAATTTTTCGAGAATTTTGCCCATGTTTTTAAATATATTTTCGTATTTTCTATGTATATTTATTTTAAAGTTCAGTCAGTTTTTATAATGTTTGTATCTTGTTTCCATTTAGTACAATTAGTGTGGTTAACAAAAATTAGTTTTTTAAAATTATTTAGGTACATTTAGCGACCGCCACCCAGACTATCCCGGCTGGAGTTCATAGTAAATGAATGGCAGGTAGCTACTGTCACTCAAAGCAAGCAAGTTTACAGTCATGGTTGGAACCGCTTAATCCGCTGCAATTGTTCAATTGTATGACAGTTGCCGTAATGAAATTTACTGTCATGACAATACTATCGCTCTAAGTATAGCGTGATAAATGGCAGAAGTTACGGTAGAGAAGCTAAATACTGTCAAATTTGTTTGTTGGCAAGTGTGTAAATGCACCTTTAGAATATCCTCACTTCCTGAAAAGCAGGTGACAACATTATTTGTGCCCCGGTCTCCCTCAGCCGTGCTCAGTCATCCAGGTACTTGGCCCCTGATCGATAGTGCTAGTGAAGGCAATAAAGGGGGTAGTTCTAAATCTCCTGAGCCCTTCTCTTTACCTGAAGTACCTCCAGGCATTGTGTTGGTATCATTATTGTAAATTATCCTTCCGAAGACTTTCATTATTTACAGGAATTACAACGTTTATACAGCGCACTTCATCTCTTCAAGGAAATTAAATTGTCCAAAATGTAAAATATCAGACAAAGTAAGTCCATTGCTGAAGTGTGAAAACTCAACATGATAATCCCTCTTCATCGTGGAATTACACAATAGTACAAGAGCCGGGAAGAAAAAAAGGTATTTATCTCACTCCAATTTTTGATTACTTTAATGAAAACTATGTATAATTACTAGTCAAAATTGACGAGTCTGCCAAGTATAGGTAGGGGGAATAAAAAATGGCGGTTTTTCAAAACCTTAATTTTTCATTTGGAGCTCTATATCTTAAAAACTTCCTACATTAGAAAATATATAAGAATATTATTTAAAGAAGAGTAAATTTTCTGAAATATTAGCCATAATAGAGTTATTTACCTCCAATAGTTCTCAAGATAACTATCTTTAGAAGATAACTATCCTTATCCTTTTAAAAAAAACATTTCATAAAAATGTACTGAAATATCAGTAGTTAGTGAATCTGTTTTGAGAAATCTATATCTCAATAACCATTTGACGTACAAATGTTTATTAGAGTCAAATCAAAGCTAAATAATTGTACTACAAAGTGGTTTATGACCTTTAACTTCGTAGGAATGGTAGTTATCATGATATTTGCTAAAATAAATTGATTTATAGTTGTTCGGACAATAAGTTTGATTTATGAAAAACTTTATTTCAAAAACCATTGGAAGTACCGATGCCTGCCAGCACTCAAATTAAAGCTAGTTAAATTAACTATAAAATAGTTAATAATGTTTATCTTTGTAGGAGTAGTAGTTTGCATGATATTTGACAATATAAACTGACAAAATGTTAATTTTTAGCTGTTAGTATAAAATGTTGGATTTTTGAAAAATTATATCTCTAGACCCATAAGATGCGCATATGTCTGCCAACACTCAAAATAAATAATATTTAACTTACTATCAAGTAGTTTATGACACTTATCTTCGTAGGGGTAGTATTTGTTATGATATTCACATATGAATATAAATTTGTCCGAACATCTATAAATCAATTTAATTTAACAAATGTCATGAAAACTACCACTCCTACGAAAATAAACGTCATAAACTACTTTAAAGCTCACTACACTAGCTTTAATTTGAGTGCTAATAGACATCTGTACGTCAAATGGTTTTTAAGATGTAGACTTTTCAAAGTGAATTCGCTAACTACTAATCTTTCAGTACGTTCCATACAACATTTTTAGGAAATGTTGCTTTTTAAAAAGCTATATCTCGAGAAATATTGAACGTAAATAGCTCTATTAGTGCTTACATTTTAGCAAATTTACTCTACTTTAAATGCTGATCTCTTAGATTTTCTATTGTTGTTGGTTGTTGTAAAGATATAGAGCTCAAAATAAAAAATTAATTTTTTTTAACTTTGTTAAACAGACGTCATTTTTTATTCCCCCTACCTATATTTGGTTGACTCATCAATTTTGACTAGTAATTATAACTAATTTTCAATTAAGTAATCAAAAATTTGCGTTACAAAACTGCCTTTTACTCCTCTTAGTCTCTTGTACTATGTGTTTAACTGATGTTTTTATTTTCATTCATTCTTACCTGTTTACTGTATTTATTTTTATTATCTACTAAATTACATAAGTTCCTGTTTTAATTTTTTTTTTCTGCAACCTCATATTTAATTATATCATTTTATTTATTCTTGGTAAATGTTCAAGAAGATGTTGGAAGATACTCCAGGTTGTGGTCACTTAAGGTATCAAAATAGTAAAAGAAAACTATTTATTGTTAACCAAAGTTTCGCCCCATTTTGCAGGACTTTGTCAGGGCTAAATGAAAAACAAGATACAAGCATTATAGAATTGCCAAACACTCAAATAAAAATTATTTGGTTTATAAAGTATATAATTAATTATAATAATAATATAAGGAAGTATACATTTAAGCGAACTAGAAACTAGTTACTATTACATATAACCCCGTTTCATAATGAAAGCTAATAGTATTAGTTCATTGTACAAGTGTAGAAACTAGTGTGGTAATAATACTAATAATTATTATTTCATGATAGGGATGACTATTAGTGATATTACAGGAATTAAAAAATACTAAACTTGGAGAAGTTTGTCGGGGGGTCCGGTCAGCAAAGAACAACATAAATAAACAAAACCATATTTATTTATTTTATGCCGACGTTTCGACCTGAGTTTCAGGTCTTCTTCAGGGGTTGTGGCTTAGAAGGCAGGTTTGTAACTGATCGGTTACAAAAAATACTAAAGTACAAGTTACTATTGTACAAGTCTGTGTAATAGAATTAAGATAAATCTACAAGACTAATAGTATTAGTTTGTACTTTATTATGAAGCAGGGTCCAGGTGTGATAAAGCTTATTGTATTTGTAATATTTGTTTGTTATTCTTCAGAAAGAGATGAATCGAATGCTTACAATAACCGTGAAAAAAAGTATAATTTTTGAGCTACAAACCAAACACGTCTAATTTTATTAATAACATTTTTTCTACCATAAAAATCGGGAATTTCTGTATTTTAAACCTTTCCATGGCTACAGGGAACACTTTGAAAAAAAACAGCACGTAAATAGTTCCAGTGAATCAAAAGTATATTGTGGACAAAGATTCGATCATTCCCTTTTATACATCTAGCTACACTATAGATAAAAATAATTATAAATGTACATGAAAAACATTATAATTAATTTCATAATTTTAAAACACTAAAGTCATCAAAGTAAGGTTTTTCTTGGGGGAATAAGATTTAACCTCAAACGCCTTTACATGGCGTAAGAAAATCCGGTTAAAAAAATTAATTGAATATCAAAATTAATGCCATTTATTGGTCCTTTATAAGTTGAATTGATTACATTTATAAATTAATTACGTATTTACCTTTTGACTTTATAAAAAGTTGAAAAACTCGACAAGGTATCAGCACACAGCAACCAAGCTCATAGTTGATTGACTGCCAACCTGACTATAATGTTGAAGATAAACAAATACAAATATTTGTTCACTCATCTTACTAGATAACAGTTCACTTTCAGTCTGATACAAGAAGTTCCACATTACTATTAGGTTTCCACATTTGCTCCTACCATTACAAATATTATTTTTAGTTTATTTACGGATATAGCCAATATATTATAAAGGGGAGAAGTATTGTGAAGTTCTGACTTCGAGTTTTCGACGAAAATATACTCTTTGAGGTTTTTTGACATCAATATTTTTTCTTATACTATACAGGAGTCGCAAATCTTCGAGCTACCGATAGAGGTCAGCTGAATTAAATTTTAATTTGGGTAAAAGTTAACTTCAACTCCCCCAAAATGGGATGAGATATTTATATCTAACCAGAGTGTACTGATGGTACCGGACGAAAGTACCGAGGTGACAGATTTCCAACCGTTCGTTTAGAAAAAAATTACCCGCAACTTCACCAAGGATTTTTCCCCTCTAGAGGGAATATTTACTGGGAAATGGTCATTAAAGTTATCCTCTTGTTTTGATTGTTTTTCCTTATGAGTCTAACACACCAACTGGAAATGAAATGAACCCATATATGCTTTCCATTGATATTTCTATCTATTGTGGAAAAATATTTTAAAAACAAATTATCTTTAGACAGGGACTTATGGTGTTACCACAAGTCATATTAAAAGTTATAAATCTATGGATATTAGTTTTAAAACAAGAACTAACTATTTAATCTTTTGAAGTCTCAGTCTAGTTTTTTAACCCTGACCATCTTCTTATATTTAAATTTTTATGGTCAACTATATATACATATATACTTTTTTTTTTTTTTTTTTTCATTATTTTTTTATTCATTTTTTTATTCATTTTTTCATATATCTAAACACAATTTTCTCCTTTAAACCCAATACATCTTCCTTTTTTATTTTCCTTCTATAACATATATAAAGTAGAAAATTATGAGAAGATTGTTGAACCTGTTTAATATATATGAGGAGAAGAAGGTTAGTGGTGCACTAATATACTATTTGTTTAATTAATATAACAGTCAGGCAGTACGCTGATTGTCAATTTTGTATTTGACAGGTGCAGGTATAAATAAAAATGTATCACACGATTTTGTTATAAAAATCGTTTGTTATTATTATTAATTTAAACCCCAAAACAACCTTTTTATTATATTCAGATTAACTATTAAACAATTTTATTATTGTTATTAATTTACAGCGCAAGAGAACCTTATTATTCTAGTCAGATTAACTATTAAACGACTTTCTTATTAAATACTATATATTATATACTATTAATATTAAAATACAATATAAAATAAATACAGATCTATTTTCGGATTACTAAGTCTAATTATTATAATTTATAATGATATAAATATGTCATAAGAAATATTTTTATTTCGTAATATATATATTCTAATATTGAACTAATAATCCCAAAAATACAGGTAATACAAAAGATGATTAATATCATCTTTTTATAGAGATTATAAATATCGATATTTATAAGTTAAAAGAAGTAAACGTAATAAAAATATTTATCTGCATTTATTTTTATTATCTACGTAATTTAGTTCTTGTTTTAATAAATTTTTTTCTGTAGCCTCACGTGTAATTGTATTATTTTATTTATTCTAGATAAATGTTGTTGGAAGATAGTCCGAGTGGCGGTTAATAAAGGTATCAAAATTGTAAAAGAAAACTATTTATTATTACACTTGCAGGGCTTCCTCAGGACTGATAAGAATGAAGTTCTACTAACAACTATTGTTTTTGATGAAATGAAGTTCTGCTGCTCAGTTGATAGGTTTATTTTTATTTACCTTTATTTACCTTAAATCCATTATTTTCGCCCATGATAACTTATTTATTTACAGGTTTTATCCTGCCTTTTGTCATTATCTGTTTATTTAATTTACTATCGCTTGATTCCTTTAAATTGTATAATCTACTAATTATGTCAGTGTCCTCTTATTAGTTGCATAATTATGCAAAAATCACCTCAAGGTGTAATGAAATATAACATTTCTATTGTAGGAAGATATAATAGGAAGGATGGCGGTGAATAAAGGTATCAAAGTAGTAAAAGAAAAATATTTGATGTTAAGTAACGTTTCGTCCCACTTTTTGACTAGCCCTACTTAGTTGTTCTCTGTGTTCTAATCTGACAGCCCTGACGAAGCCTTGCAAAGTGGGGCGAAACGTTGGTTAACAATGAATAGTTTTCCTTACTATTTGGACATCTTTATTGACCGCCATCCGGACTATCTTCCTCCGATAAAAAATAAATTATTTTATTCTCTGCTTTTTGTTTATCCTCTCCGATTTATTTGAAATTAACACAAATATATTTTTCTTTATTTTCCTTAACATATGGCATTCATGAAATTTGCCACATGAATATCCAATAAAATCGTGTATTTAATTTTAATTTAAGAATGTAGGAAGATGGTCCAGATGGCGGTCAATAAAGGTATAAAAAAATTGAAGAAAACTATTTATTGTTAACTAACGTTTCGGCCTACTTTACCTGACGAAGCCCTGCAATGTAGGGCGAAACGTTGGGTTACGATAATTAAATTTCTTTTACTATTGTGATACCTTTATTGACCGCCACCCGGTCTATTTTCCTATTATTTACTTCATATGCTCTATCTTCTTCCAATAATAAAATTAATTATTCAAGTAATCAAAAATGTATTTCAAATAAAATGTTGTTATATCCATATTAAAATCCTCTATATACTTTTATAGTAAGTAAACAAAAATAATGGAAAAAAAACTTGGTGATATGTGAAGAACCGGTTCGTCTAATATCCAGGTATCTAGAAACCTTTTTTTATACCCCAACCTCAGTCATAAAAGTCCTTCGGCCACAAAAAATTAGGGCCTATTGGTGATATATTACCAAACCTGGGGTGAATTATGTCAGAGCGATTTCCTAAGTAGGGTACAACGTGCTTCAATGAATGTCCCTCCTAGTAGTTTATAATTACCTTTTATTAGCCTAAAACGTACTCAATATACTTTTTACACCTTAGATATTACATTAACACTAAGTATTAAAACTGGTGATATTATATATGTCGATGATTGTTGATTGTCTGTATTTAAATTAGGAGATAGAATTACATTGGAAGAAGATGACCCTTGGAAGTAGATTCTAGTAAGATTGTCTGGATGGCGCTACCAATAATGGTACAATATAGTAAAAAAACTGTTTAATGTTAACCAACGTTTCGTTCCACTTTACAGGGCTTCGTTAGGGCTATATGAAAACAAGATAAGAACTATGTAAAATGTGACAAGAAAATTAGGATAAATATACAGTGAGAGTAAAAATATTATTTAAAACAATGAAACAAATAAAGTTAGAAAATATAAATATAAATTACTAGGAAACTAATTAATAATATATACAGTTATGTGTGATAAAATTGTTAACATAGAAATAGAGAAATAAATAGTATAACAATACTTTTTAGAAATAGTATAAATATGGTGAAAGTAGGTTAATATATAGCATATTTGTTAAAGTACATAACTTCTTGTACAAATAATTCAAAATATTTACAGATATGTCTTCATGTGAGTCGTTTCCCGCACTTCATAATAAAACATTTTAAATTCCTATTATAATAAAGATAGGTTATAAGATATTAGAAACATAATTTTACTTAATTTATGAATTAATTATCAATATCAAATAAATACAAACAACAAAAATTTATAATGAAACCAACATAAATAAATATATTTGATTCACTTTCTCGGTACTGTCTATACTGAGAATATTCTCTACATTAATATAAGTTGAATCGGATTTACATATATGTTAGGGGTATTCATCATGATCTTTAGTTTAACATGTTAAAGCGTGTTAAGTGGGAAAAATTATTTTAAATGGAGAAATATTTCCTTCTTTTTCCATGTTAAAACGATATAACATGTAACATGGCTGTTTCATAACGAAAGTTAATAGGATTAGTTCAAAATATAAGTATCGAAACAACGTGCTAATTACACTAATATTTATTTTTTTCATAATAGGGAGGACTATTAGTGATATTAGAGGAGTTTAGAACAAGTACTAAAGTACAAGTTGCTTTTGTACAAGTCAGTGTAATTGTATTAAGTTAACTAGGCAAGACTAATATAATAGTATTAGTATGTACTTTATTATCAAAGAGGGCCCAGGTCGAGAGTTTTAATATTGTAATTAGTGTAAATGTGATAAGTGCTTTTATTTTATTGTAAAATTAGTTCTAAATTTTACTTATTTTATTTTATCCTAATTTCTTCATGTACATAGTTTAATCATGTTCATTTTATTTATCTTTCTGTTTACAAACATATAGAGATTTTACATATTTTTATATAACTTTTTATTTATTTATATTTTTTAAATTTGGTATGAATGTGATAATTTATCACTGTTAATTATTGCTGAAGGTTCTGATTTTAATATTTATCAATTAATTTATTATGAATTTGTTTGGTAATGAAAATATAGTATTATTGATAATAAAGGTAAGATAAGTAAAATCGATTACTATTTTAAGGACCTCTTGATAATGGACTAAGGACTGAAACGGTGGAGAAAAATAAAGATAAATTTGTGTTATAAAATAAAAAAAGAAAAGGATAAGGTTCCGGAATTTCAATTTTAAGATATTTAATCAAGTCCAGTCCTGCTGCGTTAAGTGCCGTGGGTTATTCCTTCCACACTCTTTATACTAGCTTCTGCACGCTACATACAAATTAAATAATTTGAATTACAAATCAACTCGACCGAGCTCTACATTGAATTTAAAATCGCATTCAATAATTACTTTTGTTGATTGCGCTTTGAGACGACTGAGATAAAATATGTCACGAACTCTAAACTTGCCAGCTAATTGCATCTTCTAATTTCAAGTTTTCCCTACAAAAAAAAATCGCTTAGATACAGCGTAACCAGCTTTGACCTCATATTTGTGTGTACTGTATAGTACTGTAGTTTCATGGAATCTCGTTTACTTTTTTGGATACTTATTGGTTTTTCGAAAACTATACATCTACCGCAACGTTTCAGAACCATGTTTTAAAAATATTTAAATGAACTAAAAAAGTTATATATATTCTGACAAGTATCAGGAATGATACAGCAAATAATTTTTGCCGAAGGAAAGTCATGGGAGTAGACATGCCGTTTATTTGAGATTTAGAAATCGAGTCGCAAGTTATTACATATGAAAAGGCTGTGACAGCCCTGAATTTCTAAACATGACATTGGCCACTAATTTCTCTTGCAATATCTGCCCAGATAGGAAAAAAAAAACAATTCTGTATAATTTGATTTACCATTATTTGGTCTGAAAGAGACTAGAATCTTGATGAAGCCCTGCAAAATGGGATGAAACGTTGGTTAACATTAAAAATTTTTTTTTTACTATTTTGTACCTTATTGACCGCCACCTAGACTATCTATAGTTATATATAATATAATTTAAGTTGTATATTATGATAATACTTGAAGAAGTTTGTCG